>NW_016165128.1:2134-28193 GCF_001687245.7 Rhagoletis zephyria | reverse complement strand
AAGGGCATTTATTGTTTCGGGCAGGAAGAAGAATACACTTACGATCGAATACGCTCGAATTTTCGCTCTCTATTACCCATTTTGTTGAGTACAGGCATGATTTCTGGGCTATTTTGGGCACACGCGGGATCTCGCATTGCGTACGGGAAAGAAACTACTTAAATATAATTAATCGATTATCGATTCACAACAACAAAGTCATCAGCAGATTTTTGCGAAAAGTTACCTTGCCATACTTATTTACTACTTAACAAGAATTTTAGCAAAATGTTGCTGATTTTGGTTAAATAAATCATTTATTTCAAAGAAATTTTTATTTATTATTTTTGTAAATTTCTGGAAACCGATTGAAACCTGTGATTGAAATGGTTTCGGTATCGTTCCTTTTCAGGTCAAGATAACGGTTACGGTTTCGGTTTCGGTTTTGAAAAACGAAACGGTTTTAAACGGTTACGGTTTCGGTTTGGGTTTCGGTTTCATTCCTTGATTTAAACTGTTCGGATTTTGTTTAACTGGAAAGATTAAAAAAAATTTATCTAGTAAAGCTTTCCCAAACACTTTTCGTTTGGAACCAGTTATGTAATATTTTATTTCGTTTCAATATTTTCAGTCTTTACTTTTAGTTAGGTGATAATCCTATTGAAAATATTTCCAAATCAAGATTTTTCAAATACCTTTCGTTTGGTACCCAAATTGTACCTCAAATATATTTTCGATTGTAAGTCTTCTTAAAACTCTTTAGCTTTATACCCACATTGCAATACTTCAATTATTTAATCAATTTAACTGCCCACCTTAATAAACATTTTGGCTAACGTTCGAAAATTACCTTCGATATCCAATATGAATATCGAACTGAGAACGAACTCAAAACCAACCATAGGTTTCCAACGTCCATAGTGTATTGGAAATACATTCGAGATGGGTTCGAAAAAAAAATAAAACCATTGTAGCAAGAGAGGAAGTGAAATCCAGCTCATTTTCGAATGGAAATATAATACAATCACTCTCTCTTATTAAAATTTAAATTGGATAATGGGCTGGATTTCGAATTGATAACGTTTTGCCTAGTTTTCGAATCGAATACTAACCTATTCCACATTCGTTATCGAAGGTGAGACTTGAAAAAAATGTTATTTTTTCAATCATTTTCGAATTGCTAACCAAGCCCAATGTTTATTAGGTATACATGTATACCTGTGTTTTTTTAGAAACTGCCATAAACTTTTCCCGCCAAATTAACTAACCAGGAACGACCATCAGCCACTACCCATCGTCACAGACACTTAAGATAATATCCCGTATCCGCCTTACATTTGTACATATCCATTAGGGTGGTCCTTAAACTAAATAAAATATACAAATACGTCGCGCAAAATTACAGCAAGCTAAAATCGATAAGACAAAAGACATAAAAAAAATAATAATCATAAAAATGCCGGAGGATGATAAAGTAACTTCTTCGCATATCAACATGCGTTCGACATTTCCTCAAAGTCAGGTTATGCTAGTCGCTACGACAATAACACCAATGGATCTAAAAGCTTCAAATCAATCTATCGCGTGGAAAAATTGGAAAAGTTATTTCGCAAGTTTTATGCGTGCGTCAGGTCTTGAAGATCATTGGCACTTTTATTGCACCATCTTGGGCCTGAGTGTTTCACAATATTCAATTCGTTTAATGAAGAATTGGACACTATAAAATATGAAAACCTAATAAAGAAATTCGACAGTTATTTCATACCAAAGGTAAATATTGCCATGGAAAGCCACACATTTTTTTCAAGAAAGCAAATGCCTGATGAGACAATGGACGAATTCCTAACATATACTACGTTTATACGCATGCATAAGTCGCTTTAATTCATTTCGCCGCGATTCAAAACATATGTATAAACTGAATTTCAATTCGCTTTGAAAGAGCGAAGTGTTTTGGCTCACACTCCATTTCAAATCGGTAGTTTATTTCTCCAGACAGTTAGAAAGAGTGTATAAACACATCTCTCACTCAAAGCGAATTGGAGATCAGCTGTTCCGCTCAAATTCCAAATAATCGCATCAGTATTTAAAAGCTGATTAATAATAATCGTTCTTTTTCTTTGCCACGATTTTATAATGCCGAATAAAACTTGATTTTTATCACTTTCCACTATGTTAACTTATAAAATGTCAAATGAAAACAGCTAATTTTGTTTGCTTTTGAAGACGCTTACTTTGATGCCGATATAAAGCCGTAAGTATAAACACTACAGCGAAACGTGTACGGTGTCAATGCGCTTACAATTAAGTCGATTATTCTGTGCGTATAAACGTGGTATATGTTGAAGACCGTTTTCAATATGTACGAATGACACTATTACTATTTCAGTTGAAAAAAATATCAATAACGAAAAATAAACACAGGCATATGTTGATGCCGTTGAAAAGCAAAATTGTATTCAAAAGATTTTGGTGCAATGTAAATTTTGTTTGCAAAAATTGGTATATCTTTTTTGTCCACATTCCAGTTTTGATAAAATATAGCCTATGTTACGTCCGAGGTCACTGTCTAAGTACTAGTTAAAGCCCCATGAAAATCCATTCAGTAGTTCCGGAGATTAGTGAGTTAAAACAGAAAAACAATCTACGGTTTTATTATAGTATAGATGGATTAAGATGGAATTCATTTACTGAATAAAATGTGAGGAATAGGTAAATTAAATATGTTTTGCGTTGTTATAAATGTATTGAAATTAATTTGTTAATAAAACCGTGAGGAAATGGATATGAATATCAGAGTTGTGAAAAGTGCATTAATTTTGTAATGCATTAATGGTATGTAAAGCATTAATGTTAATGTAAAAAATTAATGCATTAATTTATGAAATTTAATGCAAATGAATACTTCAATGCACTAGTTCTGGAAAATGTAATGCTAATGAAATTTTTTTTCATTAAATTATCCAAGCTAATGTTAATGAGAAATTTCTAATGCACTAAAATGTTTAATACTTTTGCTCGTTTGCATTATTAAAAACCATTAAATTTTTTTTCTAGTGAAATATAAATAACCTCTTTTGGAAGGACTTGGAATAATTACTAATCGTTTTTCAGCTTCATTATATTATGTGTATTTGTAGAAAAATTCTTCTAAACATTGTTAGATGTTTTATGAAAATAAAAGCCAATGTGCATGCAACTCAGAGTGCTTTTGTAGATTTTTATGTTGATGCATACCGATTACATATATTATGAGCCAAAAACGGACAGATAGCCAATTTAGCAGCGCATGTACACGACTGAGGACCTACTCTGATCTAAATCAATCAATAAACCGTTTTTTAGTTCCATTTGACAATGTGTTTTTACCTATTTAACGACAAATGCCATTGAACTTTACATAGTGAAAACCAGTCTTAACGTCCGTCACTATCTTTTTTGACCTTAAAATTCTACCCTCAACGTCAGCAAAGAATTTTTACATCAAAATAAAATTAGTTAATGGGTTTTTAATACTTGTTATAATTTTAATGCAATAAATTATTGCAATAAGATTAATTTAAACATTTTAATGTTAATACAAAAAAAAATCATTATCAAATCTTCGGAATTAATGCAATGAAATTTTCATTTACATTAAATATCAAAAATTAATGCATTAATTTTTTCCATTTACATTAAAATGCTATGCATTAAAAAATTTAATGCATTTTTCACAACTCTGATGTTTATACACTTTTAACTGAATCACAAAAGTTATTAAACATGATAATAAAAACTTGGCGCTTTTGTTTTGGAAAAATTGGCTTTTTCTGTTGGGCTGATGCCACACTGGCTCAGTTGTCGCAAAAGTACACAGGCATACACGCATTTTTACTTGAAAATAAGTGTGTAGTGGTTAATATGTATACGATGCCATCTCCGTACAGATCAGTTCACCTCGCCTAGCACGCTCGCAGTTTGCCCGAGACGTCGACTGCGTACACCTCTGCTGTGCATCCCTAGTGTAATAGATTGGCGCTTACACTTATGTTATAGCGTTTTCTTTTCTCAAAAAAAGTTCTACCCTTTTATATGGGAACTCTTGCTTTGCGTTGCCCTGAAACCCGAGAAAATGTTGCGTTCTTTATATGAGAATGAAACAGAAAATATACTTCTCCATCACAATTTATTTATAGAACTTAATAAAGCTGAATTATTCACTTGGCCTGTAAGTCTTTAACAATTTTAAAGCAAAACACTTATTTCTGATAGGGAAAATAATTGCATTTTTACAAGATTAAATTAAAAATCAACCATGCAACTCGCACCCTCACGTTTATTTGAGGGCAGAAAAGGCAGCACTTTCGCCAGAACAGAGCGCAACCTGCTGAGAAAAGAACACGACGCCTTGTGAAAGGGCTGAGAAAAGAACGTGAAAATGTGACAGCGCGAACACAAGGCAGAATAAGTGCAGCCTTTTTTCGANACATTCCAGTTTTGATAAAATATAGCCTATGTTACGTCCGAGGTCACTGTCTAAGTACTAGTTAAAGCCCCATGAAAATCCATTCAGTAGTTCCGGAGATTAGTGAGTTAAAACAGAAAAACAATCTACGGTTTTATTATAGTATAGATGGATTAAGATGGAATTCATTTACTGAATAAAATGTGAGGAATAGGTAAATTAAATATGTTTTGCGTTGTTATAAATGTATTGAAATTAATTTGTTAATAAAACCGTGAGGAAATGGATATGAATATCAGAGTTGTGAAAAGTGCATTAATTTTGTAATGCATTAATGGTATGTAAAGCATTAATGTTAATGTAAAAAATTAATGCATTAATTTATGAAATTTAATGCAAATGAATACTTCAATGCACTAGTTCTGGAAAATGTAATGCTAATGAAATTTTTTTTCATTAAATTATCCAAGCTAATGTTAATGAGAAATTTCTAATGCACTAAAATGTTTAATACTTTTGCTCGTTTGCATTATTAAAAACCATTAAATTTTTTTTCTAGTGAAATATAAATAACCTCTTTTGGAAGGACTTGGAATAATTACTAATCGTTTTTCAGCTTCATTATATTATGTGTATTTGTAGAAAAATTCTTCTAAACATTGTTAGATGTTTTATGAAAATAAAAGCCAATGTGCATGCAACTCAGAGTGCTTTTGTAGATTTTTATGTTGATGCATACCGATTACATATATTATGAGCCAAAAACGGACAGATAGCCAATTTAGCAGCGCATGTACACGACTGAGGACCTACTCTGATCTAAATCAATCAATAAACCGTTTTTTAGTTCCATTTGACAATGTGTTTTTACCTATTTAACGACAAATGCCATTGAACTTTACATAGTGAAAACCAGTCTTAACGTCCGTCACTATCTTTTTTGACCTTAAAATTCTACCCTCAACGTCAGCAAAGAATTTTTACATCAAAATAAAATTAGTTAATGGGTTTTTAATACTTGTTATAATTTTAATGCAATAAATTATTGCAATAAGATTAATTTAAACATTTTAATGTTAATACAAAAAAAAATCATTATCAAATCTTCGGAATTAATGCAATGAAATTTTCATTTACATTAAATATCAAAAATTAATGCATTAATTTTTTCCATTTACATTAAAATGCTATGCATTAAAAAATTTAATGCATTTTTCACAACTCTGATGTTTATACACTTTTAACTGAATCACAAAAGTTATTAAACATGATAATAAAAACTTGGCGCTTTTGTTTTGGAAAAATTGGCTTTTTCTGTTGGGCTGATGCCACACTGGCTCAGTTGTCGCAAAAGTACACAGGCATACACGCATTTTTACTTGAAAATAAGTGTGTAGTGGTTAATATGTATACGATGCCATCTCCGTACAGATCAGTTCACCTCGCCTAGCACGCTCGCAGTTTGCCCGAGACGTCGACTGCGTACACCTCTGCTGTGCATCCCTAGTGTAATAGATTGGCGCTTACACTTATGTTATAGCGTTTTCTTTTCTCAAAAAAAGTTCTACCCTTTTATATGGGAACTCTTGCTTTGCGTTGCCCTGAAACCCGAGAAAATGTTGCGTTCTTTATATGAGAATGAAACAGAAAATATACTTCTCCATCACAATTTATTTATAGAACTTAATAAAGCTGAATTATTCACTTGGCCTGTAAGTCTTTAACAATTTTAAAGCAAAACACTTATTTCTGATAGGGAAAATAATTGCATTTTTACAAGATTAAATTAAAAATCAACCATGCAACTCGCACCCTCACGTTTATTTGAGGGCAGAAAAGGCAGCACTTTCGCCAGAACAGAGCGCAACCTGCTGAGAAAAGAACACGACGCCTTGTGAAAGGGCTGAGAAAAGAACGTGAAAATGTGACAGCGCGAACACAAGGCAGAATAAGTGCAGCCTTTTTTCGAGAAAAGAAAACGCTATTAGTGTTTGACCGAGTTTCTCCTCCTTACGAAACTTTCCCTATCTTTAAAGAAATATTAAAACGTCTATTAAATAGCATATTTCCTGTTTTAAATGCCGTACAACAAGAAAGGCGTTTCATTCCATCAAAAGCATTTTCAAGCATTACAAACATATATACATATATATATATTTCTCGCAGGCATCTTTGCATTCGAGAAACAAAGCAGAACAGCCATTCGCGATGTTGATCCGTTGCTGTCTCGCCAACGACGTGTGAAGTGAGCATAAATTGTTCTATGGCGTGCCCACCATTGCTATAGATTCAAACTACAACTACTAATCTATAGTCGCAATGATAGTTTTCGGTTTAAATTAATTTGCGTTTGGTTTAATTTAATTTGCGTTTGGATGAAATTAATTTGCGTTTGGGTTAAATTAATTTGCGTTTGGGTTAAATTAATTTGCGTTTGGTTTAATTTAAATTGCGTTTGGGTTAAATTGATTTGCGTTTGGGTTAAATTGACTTGCGTCAATTTGCGAATGCTATACTAAGAGCCGTTTGCACCATGTCTGGCTAACACTAAAGGCTCTGTTATGCATACTTGGCATTGCTTGAGAGTTGTCACATAAGGAATCTGTTAAATGAGCTTCGCGTGTTAGCTGTTACCCAACGCACCGCATTACATACGTAGAAGTCTGTTGGTTTTTGATTTCTACGTAAAACCACACACAAATACTCTCTCTTCTCACTCACTCGCTTAAGCGAAATGTAAAATTCGGCATTTGCATAACAATTGTCTAATTATTTTCTTTTAACTTAAACAAACTTTATGGATTAGAGCACAGTCTAATCACGGCAACATTCAACTTCGGTTCAAGAATGATTTTGACATGTCCCATTTCTCTTTTCCTTTTCACATCATCCTTTACATGTACTCCCGAAAACAGAGATATTTGAAGTTTTATAAAATGAATAAATTATATGATTTGCCTAGTTAACAAAACCCCTCGAAAATTACAACAAACCAACCAACCTACCAAAGCCTTATTTTAAGAAATGAAACTACCAATTTTGGTCCAATTGGACCGAAACGGCAACACTGTATTTAACATGCCTTGACCGTAAGGGAGAGCAACACGTAACAGCTAATTCAAAGTAATCCAAAAAGAAGTTCCATTTCATTTGAATAAAGTTTCATTTAATTTTAAAATAGTTTCATATAATTTGAATAAAGTCTCATTGAATCTGAAAAAGGTCTCATTAAATTTGAATAAAGTTTCACTGAATCTGAAAAAAGTTTCATTTAATTTGAAAAAGGTTTCGCTTAACATGAAAAAAGTTTCGCTTAATTTGAAAATGGTTTCATTTAAACTGAAAATGCTATATATATAGAAGATACGTTGAGAGAGAGTCAAGAAAATGTTCAAAAGCTGATATTTTAGCACCCACTTCACCGATTTGAAATTTAATAATTTTTGGATAACCTTTGGAGCTTGCACTTTAATTTGGTATATAACTCAATTCTGTCACTGCTTCAGATCGCCCTAACTAAGTCGCATGACTGAAGTAGTAATTGTTGATACGTGTCGTATGAGTTACATAATTTCCGTATAAATTTCATACAAAAAAAAGTTAGCTTTTATTGTGTCTGGGAGGACGTTCGGCCCATCGGATTGGACTGGCTGTTCACAAAAGGTATTAAAATAGTGCCCTAAGTAATATATCTGCGGTCATAAGCAATAACTGCCTAAGTCGAAAAACCGGAATTCGAGAAAAACGTGTTTAACATTCGTATTGTAATGTTAACTTTATGGGGAAACCAATGTATGTTCGTCAATAACTTTTTAAATAGCCTAGCTAGCGAGATGGGCATTTCATATATATATGGAATATTAGTTGCAGAATACGATAGCATATACACATAACTCATATATTTCTTGAGTCGACTTAGGCGGTTATTGCTTATAACCACAGATATATACAATTTTTTGTGAACATTAAAGCGCCTGGAAGTATCTGACAATGTTGAATATTGATTTTAAGCAATATTCTGTAAAACATATATACAAACCAACAATTCGAATTTAACATAGGTATGTAACGTTTTTATGTACCTTTCCTATCTGCTTCCAGTAAAAGGGCTGCCTACCCAAGGAAGTGGATACACTTTCTTAAACACATATAAAGCTAAGATCCCGTTATCGGCACTGTTTAAGGGACTTGCGCTCCCTTAAAACAACTATCTCGTATTTTTCACATCGCCATTCCCATCCCGTAAATCCCGTATTACATCCCTGTGACTTCCACTACAAGCATCCCTGCGGTAGTTGGAAGTCCCAAAATTGTAAGGGAATTGCTTCCCATAGGCGCACTGGAAGCCATTTTCCAGTGTTGCTTATAAAAGGCGATTGCAACCTTGCCAGCCCTCCTCTTTTTCATCGCCACCTGAACAGAAGACAACAGGGATCGTAACGCCAGCAACTATAAAAAAAGTCCTCTACAACACCGTTGGAGGTTGACATCTACTTACCTGGATTCATCATCATATTATCGACGCGGGAGTTGAACTACATCGCGGAGTTTCACCTGCACTTCAGCACACTAAGTATCAACCATGTATACATACATATATTAATATTATCCACCCATTTCAATTTTTACCATTCCCGTTGCGCGAGTTCCCTCCGAATTCCGCAACCCAAATCAATTGCTCAATTCACATTATATTTGCTAATCAACCTGTCAAAAATCTCATCATAGAGTCCATTCAAAAAAATCGTTTTAAAATATTAACTAGTTCTAAGCACATTTTGTAAATGAATTACAAGTTGGATTAAACATTACTTTGCAAATCTTAAATCGCAATCTCGTAATTTCTTAACATGGTCCTTGCGAGCCAAATTTGAAACAGTGGCAACGCAACCTTTCGGACAGTTGAAATTGCGCTCCTCAACACTGAGCGGCAGCTGTCATTTTCCCAAATTTCCCATATTCTCTCACATTCAATTGCAATCTTTCAGCGAATCGGCAGCAGTAACAACAGCGAAAAAGCAAATTTTCAATCGCTGCAACGCGGGATTTTCAAACCTTTTCAAAGTGCTATTTTGTTTAAACAAAAATTGTGGTTAGCGTACAAATCTCGGCAAATTTAAGTGAATCCCAAGTGCAACTCTCCCCAAGTGATTATCGCTCAGCGAAGTGTCGCGAAAAGGCCTACATAATTGCTAAGTGCATGGCAATATAGTCTCGTGAAGTGCTTGCGGCACCGATTTTTTCACACAATCTTGTGATTTGCGAACAACGCGGGAATCCGTTTTTCTTCGCACGCCACGTTAGCAGGCGCCCACCTTAACATCTATAAAGCTACCAGCGCCAACCGCGGGATTTTCGAAGCCCATAAAAATGAGAAGTACCCAGGAAAAGGAGTAAGTTGCATGCAAATCATACATATGTACATTTATACCCAGGGACACATTTATATACATATAAATATACTCATCACAAAATTTTCATAAAATTGCATATATGTATATCAACTGTACATTTCGGTAAAATATTCACCGTTATCGAAAAAAGGTTTCTTAAAATATATATATGCAGTTATATAGGTACATACATAGTCCTACTCGCTACTTTGCATAAAATTTTCACTCGTTGTTTCTCCAGCTTCCATACATACGTACATACGCATATCTATGTACCTGCGTATTTATGCAGGATTGCTCGTTTTCTATTCCCAACATCTCTATTAGAACTTCGAAATATTTGCTATGCTGTCTGCGCCGGCGCCGGCAGCGATCATCGTTTCACTTTCGGTCTTGCGTTTTATGTAGTTGCCTTTGCATATATACGTAAGTACATACATACATCCATGTACATAAATTCATATCACCGAAAAACAACGCCAGTTGCGTCGGCGTTTTGCCTAATACTTCATTTCTCCTGTTTGCATTTCTAATAAGAATTTCCATGCATATGTATGTACATATAAAGTTGCAACTCAGTAGACAAGTGTGCTAGCCCAGTAGGAAATCCTACAAGCACTTGCGACTGGCGAAAGTCTGAGTACATTCGAATTGTACCCAATCATTTTAGCAACAATCCCCAACCTTACACATATATTATCTATTAATCCCTTAACTTATATTAATATCAAACTGCAACTTATATACGGTGGAAAAATATCGACTCATCGACTCATGTACATATTCTTACCTAAGCAAATTGATTTAAAATTAAAATTTAAAACTTTATGAGAATTACAAAATCAAATGGTGAAAGTTATTCCCAGTTTTCGTTGCTAAACGTAGGGGTGAAGATATTGGTGATTATTCCCGGTATTTTACAAACAGCGAATACGAGTGTTATAGAGTGATTTATCGCTGAAAATACTGTCGGTCTACAAAATTTGTTTTTTTTTTCTCCGTTTACTTTGCGAGTAAACTCATCACGCGTGACTCTTGTTCGGCATTTAGCAATCAGTATCTCGACTATTGGTGACTCCTCCAGCTTACACTTTCAAAAAAAAATTCTTTCGGTCTCGTTTTTAATAGCCCTCATCCATCTCCAGTATGTCGGTAGCTTCTGCATTAATGTCGAAGTTTATCTTCGATTCTAATAATGTGGTGAATTTTTGCACCAACTTCGAAAAAGAAGATCCGGAAGATCATACCGATTCTTTACTCGAGGTAAAGTTGCAGGACCTTAATTCCCGTTGGGACATGTTGAAAATTTCCTATGAAAAAGTCTGCCTTGCCGAAGAGACTTCCATTTCTGCCGAATTTAAGGAGGAGGCCCATGCCAAATTTCAACTGTGTACTGATAGTTTTTACATTTGCAAATCCCATATCCTAGACCAACTCAAGCTTTTCCAGGGCAGCACAACTGACAAAAATTCCACTTCCCGCCATTCGATGGCTTTTATCGATAATTCGATACCATGTATCAAAGTGCCCCCGTGTGATACCCAAACATTCTACGGTAGCTATGAGGATTGGCCATCTTTCCGTGATATGTTCTCGGCCGTATATCTCAACCACCCCAAGTTAACACCCGCTCAGAAACTTTACCATTTGCGAAACAAATCTAAGGGTAAAGCTGGCGCCATAGTTAAATATTATACCTTGTGCGATGAAAACCTTTCTCTAGCATGGGAAGCTTTAAGAGCCCGTTTCGAAAACAAAAGAATTTTAATCGACAAACAGTTGCAGACTCTTTTTAACATTTCTCCCGTTTCATCTGAAAACAGCGAAGGCATTCAGAAAATCCAAAGCACCATTAATGATTGCCTTTCGTGCCTGAAAGCGCAAGGTGTTTCCGTTTCCGACTGGGACCCTATTCTTATCTATCTTTGCTCCACCAAACTTCCAGAGGAAACCCTCTCCCTCTGGGAGCAATCCCTCAAATCCAGGAAGGACTTACCCAACTGGTCCCAAATGGATGAGTTCCTGACCAGTCGGTACGAAGTGGTTGAGCGTTTGCATAATTACAAATCTACCAAAGCACGGAGTTCTCTTCCTCAAAAAACCTCACCGAAGATTCAATCGTATCACTCCCAAGAACGCATTTCATTCTAATGCAAATTATGCAACGAGAGTCGTGCAGTGAAAGCCTGTCCAGAATTTCGTAAACTAAATATCGCTGAGCGAATCAAGTTCGTCGAACAAAACGGCTACTGTTCTAATTGCTTAGCCTATAATCATACTCTCAGCAGCTGTTCAAGTACCTTCCGATGTTATCATTGCAAAAAAAGTCATCACCAACCAATCTATTCCCAAAGCACCAGTACGGAATCAGAAACCTAAACAAAACCCAAATGCAACGACCATCTTGCATACCCAATCAATTGCGCCTACCTCCATTCAAACCCAACATCCAATTTTCGACATCACTGAAGGAAAGGTTTCTTGCGAGGAGTTATCTATTTCTTCAACCGACAGTGATTCTCATATCCAAGCAAACTTTTCAACCCACAAAGAAAGCACATTGCTTCCCACAGCCCAAGTACACATCGAGCATTTGGGCGANGCCTACCTCCATTCAAACCCAACATCCAATTTTCGACATCACTGAAGGAAAGGTTTCTTGCGAGGAGTTATCTATTTCTTCAACCGACAGTGATTCTCATATCCAAGCAAACTTTTCAACCCACAAAGAAAGCACATTGCTTCCCACAGCCCAAGTACACATCGAGCATTTGGGCGAACTTTTCCCTTTAAGAGCTTTAATAGATCAAGGCTCTCAAAAAACGTTCATCTCAGAAAGGGTTCAAAATCATTTAAGACTCCCAACTAAGCGAGAAAATTTTTCAGTAACCGGCATGGGTGGAAAGATCGTGGAAAACGCGACTCGGGTCTGTAACATTCGTCTCGTAGCTAAACGTCGTGACATTCGCATCGATACCAAGGCTATTGTTCTCCACAAATTGACGAGCTTCTTACCCACTTCCCAAATCAAAAAACCCACACTTTCCGATATAAAAGGTCTGGACCTCGCTGACCCACACTTCTATACTCCCGCTCAGATCGACTTGGTAATAGGTAGCGACCTAATACTGAAATTCTTCTTGAAGGAGTCCAACACAAAGTTCTTGGCAGCCTGCTCGCGCAAAAGACAATTTTTGGATGGTACTTGAGTGGACCATTACATGCAACCAACTGCTCAACTTTTCACACTTATGTTGCAGAGGATTTGAGCGAAAGTCTTGATTCTCAACTTAAGCGGTTCTGGGAAGTAGAGGAGATCGCTGAATCACATCCCCTTTCAGCAGCAGATGCGTATTGCGAAAAGCTGTTTCAAGACACCACCTATCGGCAAACTGATGGACGATATGTGGTCCGATTGCCATTCAAATCGGAATTCCCCTCTAAGTTGTCTCTAGGTCCATCTCGTGCCCACGCAATGAAGCAAGCGATCCGAATGGAGCACATGCTCAATAAGAAACCCGAGCTTAAGAAGGAGTATATTCGGGTCTTAGACGAATATCTGACCTTAGACCACATGAAACCTATCACTTCGGATGAAATTCACCAAAATGGTAATTACCACTCCTACTATCTACCCCATCACTCCGTCATTAAACCCGACAGCAAATCCACCAAAGTTCGCGTGGTATTTAATGCTTCCAAACCATCAGCGTCCGGAGTGTCTCTAAATGACATTTTGCATATCGGTCCCACTTTGCAAACAGATCTCATGATAGTAATCCTAAATTGGCGGTTGTACAGATACGTCTTTAACGGCGACATCCAAAAAATGTACCGCCAAATTCTGTTGCATGAAGACGATCAACAGTTTCAACGAATTGTCTTCCGTAGAGAAAACGAGACCCAACTTAGGGATTTCGCGCTTAAAACCGTAACATTTGGGGTAAATTGCGCACCATATCTCGCCATCCGTACCTTGCACCAATTGGGAACTGACGCCAAAGACTCTTTCCCTTTAGCCAAGAGAATTCTAACCGAAGAAACTTATGTCGATGACATACTGACTGGCGGGCACGATATTCCTACTTGTCTCACCACACAATCCCAAATTATCCAATGTTTGCTCTCAGCCGGTCTGCCTTTGAAAAAAATAACAGCTAATCACCCCGAACTGCTTAAACACATCCCGACCGAAGATTTGCTCGATTCCAATTTTCTCAAACTTGATTCCTCTAGCTCTACCAAAACTCTTGGCATTCGTTGGAATGCCTTAAACGATGCATTCTCTTATTCAACCGAGCCCATCCAACCAACTACAAGTGCTACTAAGCGGCAAATTTTATCCTCGGTTTCGAAACTTTTGACCCCGCAGGGTGGCTAGCACCTATTATTATTCAGGCAAAAATACTCTTGCAGCAGATATGGTTGGATGGCACTGCATGGGACGAATGCGTTAAACCACTCTCACTTCAAAAGTGGAACCAATTCATCTCTGACCTTCCTAGTATCGAGCAAATCCAAATACCAAGATGGACGGAATTTTCACCAAATCAAATAGTCCAAATCCATGGCTTCTGTGATGCGTCGGAGAAGGCATTCTGCGCATGCATCTACATAAGAACTCAGACCGACAACACTATTGCATCTCACCTACTTTTTTCTAAGACTAAAGTCGCACCATTACAAACAGTAAGCCTTCCACGTCTGGAACTTTGCGGTGCAGTGCTGCTTTCCAAATGTATCAAAAACGTTACCAATCAACTTCCTCTAGGAGAAACAGAAATATTCTATAGTTCTCTCGTGGCTGGAAAAACCTCCATGCGCATGGAAGGTATACGTAGCTAACCGCACCTCTCAGATCATCAACAACGTTGGAAACATCAAATGGAGACACGTATCAACCCACCACAATCCTGCTGACCTAGGAACGCGGGGCTGCAGACCACAGGACTTAATACAAAACTCCCTTTGGTGGCACGGACCAGGCTGGCTCCAGAAACCTCCAGATCAATGGCCAACATCATTTCGTCAAAACGTTGCTCCACTTGAAGAACGAAAAGTTGAAGCTCTGCANTCGTCAAAACGTTGCTCCACTAGAAGAACGAAAAGTGGAAGCTCTTCACACGCTCGAAGAAGAACCTGATCTCTTAAACCGTTTCTCATACTGGTCAAACTGGCCTTGAGAGTAATATGCTACATCTTTCGTTTCTTTCATCGAACCACTCGAAATCGCATACAGTCCACTTCGATTATCAATCCTGAAACTACGGTAATTACTCAAAGGGAAATTCATTGGGTTAAATCACGCCTCATAANAAATGGACTTGTCAGAGTAAATGGTCGTCTTGCAAATTCGTCACTCTCTTACAATGAAAGACATCCGATCATCATCCCACCATCCTCCAGATTCTGCCACCTATTTCTTCTATTTCTACACAACTTGCTGATGCACGCGGAACACCAACTAATGATCAAGACATGAGTATTTCATTCCCAGATTAAAATCACAGGTCAAGAAGTGCATACGAACTTGCAAAACCTGTACTATCTTCAAACAGAATACGCGTTCACAAATAATGGCAGCATTACCGCCAGAGCGTTCAAGCTTCTCCTTGCCATTCACTCACACCGGAATTGACTTCGCGGGTCCCTTTGATGTTAAGTCATCCACCCTGCGAAAATCCCCACTGCTGAAAGGTTATGTTTGCGTTTTCATCTGCTTCTCAACCAAGGCCATCCACTTAGAGGCGTGCTCAGATCTCTCCACCAAAGCATTCCAGGCAGCATTTGCTCGTTTCGTCGGACGACGGGGTCTACCACAACGCGTATTTTCCGATAATGGAAAAAACTTTGTAGGTGCCAATCGAGCCTTTCAAACTGATTTCAAGAGATTTCTTAAGGAAACATCAGACGATATACGCTCAAAATACAATCTCCATGGCTTTGAATGGCATTTCTTACCACCAAACGCTCCCCACATGGGCGGCCTTTGGGAGGCGGCCGTCAAAAGTTTTAAATTTCATTTTAAGCGAATTGCTGAGAGTTATCATTTCACCTTCGAAGAGCTCGCAACTTTACTGGCCCGTATTGAAGCAGTGTTGAACTCGCGACCTCTTTCACCCATCTCCGACAACCCCCAAGAGCTGTTAGCTCTAACACCTGGCCACTTCTTGCGGGGTGCCCCACTTCTTGCTTCTCCAGAACCCCAGCTCGAAAACCTTTCACTACAAAATCGCTGGGAAAAACACAAAATTATTGCATCAGCAGTTCAGTCAAAGATGGAAAGACGAGTATCTGAAAGAGTTGCATCAACGGTACAAGTGGAAACTCCCGCAAAAGAACTTGGCCATAGGCGATTTCGTTGTAATCAAAAATGAGTTGGTACCCCCAAACGAATGGCGTTTGGGCAGAATCCAAAAGGTCTACCACGGGGTTGACAATAACATACAAGTCGCAGATGTAAAAACCCAGTATGGGAGTTTTAACCGACCAATTGTAAAATTGTGTCCACTGCCAACACAAACCAATCTCCCTGATCCCAATGCTACACACCACACTTACAAACAGTTCGCTCTCATTCTAGTCATCCGTCTATAAATATTTCGTACCAAAGTCCCATTTATTTACAGGCGATCTCCATCTTTACCGTCACCAATACGCCAGTTACCGGATCCACTGGTGCACCAGTGCCAGATTTGTTTCCGGTACCATCCTTTGCGCCATTGCCTGGCCTTTCTGGCGATGCCTGTTGAGGCCCGCATCCGGTGTGTGGAGCGACACCGATACTGCCCAAATTGTTTGGCCAGGACGCACAGCAGGGTCCGACGATGCCCGTCGCAGTGGTCATGCAGGGTGTGCAGACAAGCGCACCACACCCTCCTACATCGCGCCGTGCCAGGCAACCGATCAGCCACTAAAAGTCCAACACCACCACCGAAGGGGCCGTCCCGGGCCGAGACGTGCCAGAAACTCGACGTCGCCATCCAAGCATTGACGGAACTACGTGACAGTCTTGCACCGGTGCAAAGGGGCCGGCATGTTTAAGGAACTTGCGCTCCCTTAAAACTACTATCTCGTATTTTTCACATCGCCATTCCCATCCCGTAAATCCCGTATTACATCCCTGTGACTTCCACTACAAGCATCCCTGCGGTAGTTGGAAGTCCCAAAATTGCAAGGGAATTGCTTCCCATAGGCGCACTGGAAGCCATTTCCAGTGTTGCTTATAAAAGGCGACTGCAACCTTGCCAGGNCTTTCTTTTTCATCGCCACCTGAACAGAAGACAACAGGGATCGTAACGCCAGCAACTATAAAAAAGTCCTCTACAACACCGTTGGAGGTCGACATCTACTTATCTGGATTCAGCATCATATTATCGACGCGGGAGTTGAACTACATCGCGGAGTTTCACCTGCACTTCAGCAAACTAAGTATCAACTAAACTGCTGCAGGAATGCATTTGTTTGCAGCTTCAAAACATTCTCTTGATGTTAGAATAGCCGCTCTCTTTCATTCTATGTTAGCGAACATGAATTAGAATGTTATCGAAGAGTAATAGAATGGAGTGGAGTGAATATTCTCTCTTAATAGAATATTCATATTCTCAACATTTGCAACGGAAGGTAGAGTATTTGAGAATACTCTAAAGGCTCTGTTATGCATACTTGGCATTGCTTGAGAGTTGTCAGAAAAGCAATCTGTTAAATCAGCTTCGCGTGTAAGCGGTTACCCAACGCACTGCATTACATAAACAGAAGTCTGTTCGTTTTTGATTTCTACATAAAAATGGTATAGCATTGCATGCACTGCCAAGTATGCATAACAGAGCCTTAATATACTCGTATGTACAATTAAATATACATATATATATATTTGTATGACGCTGTTACTAGACTGTTGAAGTGAATTTAGTCCACATTAAAATTTGAAAATTTAATAATAGTAAATGGTCTTTATTTTAAAATTATGTCAAATAGACATAACCTATGCACATACATACAAACATATGTGCATATATCTTAAATTAAAACAAAATGAAAACAAAATATTTATTTAAACTAAAACTTAACATGGAATTCATTTGGATCACTTAAAACATACATACACCCATCAGAATATGTTTCCGTACAGTTTTTTTTTTTGTTAATGTTTCCAATGTTTTGCATAATAAATTTTTTCGTTAATTTTTAATAAAAAAATAGTTCATTCTGCATCAAAAAGCATATAAGTTAGTGTTTCAAAGTTTTTACAAAATTTTGGAAAATTAGACAAATTTTCACCAAAATTTTCAGCTTTTAAACTAAATTTTTTAGAATTTTGAGTATGCAGTTTTGTAGTTCACTTAATTTCAGTACAATAAAGTGCAAGTTTTAAATGGCTATGATGTTGCTCATTTTCTCCATATAACGAGTGCCTGGTAGTTTTTTTGTATGGGAAAAAATGCCGAAGAGCGTCAGTAAAAAAATTCTCAAAAATCAACGGTAGCTCATTGCCACTTAAAATTTCTGCTTTGTTATTCTGAAATTGAGAGAACTACAAAACTGCATACTCAAAAAAATTCTAAAAAATGTTGTTAAAAGCTGAAAACCGTGAAACCATGAAACCATGGCATTGTAATTAACAAAAGAGCCTCCATCAGTTGACTGTTAAGTATATTTAAGTACAGATATTTAAAATAAAATGAAACTTGTAAATACGTATATACATTAATAAAAACTTACCTCATTTATATTTGCCATAATGTCAAAAATTTCTTTATTATTTATTATTAGTTTAATATTTATTACCCACAAAAGACCTACAGCACGATGCCGCTATTGCGCTTGATTAACAGCACTTCAGCAAAAAAAGGCTATGCTGGACATGTAATACTCTCAAATACTCGTTTATTTGAAGGTAAAAATGCGAAACAGAGAGCATAGGAAAGAAAATAAGAGATACTCCGTTACACCAATGGTAATGAGCATTCCATTCGCCAAATATTATACTCCCGCTCATTCGCATTCTCTTGCTGATATCGTTTGCAAACCTTGTACATGTTTTGAGAGTAAAGAAAACGACCGCAAAAGCAAATGCATTCTCGCAGCTGTATAGTATCAACCATGTATACATATATTAATATTATCCACCCATTTAAATTTTTACCATTCCCGTTGCGCGAGTTCCCTCCGAATTCCGCAACCCAAATCAATTGCTCAATTCACATTATATTTGCTAATCAACCTGTCAAAAATCTCATCATAGAGTCCATTCAAAAAAATCGTTGTTAAAATATTAACTAGTTCTAAGCACATTTTGTAAATGAATTACAAGTTGGATTAAACATTACTTTGCAAATCTTAAATCGCAATCTCGTAATTTCTTAACAGGCACAATGGGCTGATATGTGGCACATTTCATCTACCGATACGCAGTGGTTCAGCCGGAGGTCAAAACTCAAAAATATGCACCCATTATTAATGGTACTTCATTACAGTGTATTTTTTTTCGCAATAAAATAATTGTTTAGATTACTTCCTCACTCTCGAAAGTTGACAAAACACATTTTCATTGTGAATCGTGCTTTCAGTGATTCAATACTTCTAACTTTTTTATATTTCTATTATGAAAAAAGCGGAATTCATTCAAGAAACTCTGTAACGGAAATTCAAGACAAAGGTGCTCCTATTTAGAACAATAATTACCAATATTTATTAAAAGCTGTATTATCTATATCGGTTCTAGGCCAGTTCATTAGAGGAATGCTGGGCACACCAACACAGTCTCATTTTGTCGTGGCAATAGTGCGTCGCGCTCAGTTATGGTGGCCACGTTTTTATAAATGTACTAAAACTGGTATTTTTCGTGCATGTGTCTTTTGCCCTATTTTCCATATACGTGTAGTGAAATAATGAATCGTGGAAGTTTTTAGTAACTAATACTATTAGTTTATAGAAACTTTTCCATACGAAAAATTTAATACTTGTAAAAAATTGCAAAAAATTTAAATAGGTTTAACTCAATAGTTTAATACCTGGACACAATTTTATTGGAATCTAATCTTTGAAATGCTGGCTGGCCAGATGATTTCGGTGTTTATATTTTATTCATTTCATATAAATAAGAATTTAGGGCTAAAAATAGAATATAACTTATAAATATTATTCATTAAGTATTTTTGCGCATAAACCAGCATTAAAATTTCTATATCGATTTCTTTAGATAGAAACAAATTATTCTAAAATATGGCATGCAGTTTGAGCACTTTTTTTTATAAAAATCATGGAACTTATTACAAAATTATTGAACGTTGGTCAACAAGCAGCTCATTTTATATATTGTTTTTTAAATTTACACGGCATGAAAAATATACGTAGGCATAACCGCATAACGGATATTGCGGCTCGTTGAAAGTTCTTTGAACAATAAACTCTTGTTTTTTTTATACAGGGTAATACTATTTTCTGTTTGAATAGTCGCAAATGCTTGCAAACACCAATCTAAGAAAAACGAACTACTTTTTGCTTTGGGGATTTTTTGTAAATTTTCTACACAAAATGTGGCAGGCGCGTGCTAAAATTACGAAGAAAAACAATCCACAGCCGAGCATGATGTTACCTTGGTGAAACCTGCAAGCAGACTGAATCGGAATTCGCATAATAATAATATATTGTACACTAAATATATTAAAAATAATTTTCTTTTACTAAATTCGTTATTTCATATGCCTCAGGCAGGGTTCTTATTTGAATATACAAGCGCAGCACATGCTAAAATTTTACGCTCACACACGTGTGCTGGCGCATAAAAAAATAAAACTTGCTCTCAGGGTTGTCACTGACAAAAAAAATACTTACCATCCCCTTGAAAAAATTTTACCAATCTTGAAAATATCTACCAAAAAAGTTATTTAGTTATTTTAACCCAAACTGTCCCAGATTATTACTTTTTGATTCTTTAGTTTCATCTATGTATATACATGGTAAAAGTAGCGTTAAAGTAAAGGAAAAATTACATATGACTAAAACTTTGTGAGTAGTATAGTTCTTCCGATATCGGCCGTTGTCATATGGCAACACGGAGCGTTTTCCAGATGGATTGTTAGAGGACAGTATTTGGTTAAAATATGAAATAATAGAAACACTGTTTATAAGTTTTATTACATTTATTGATAATATATGCATAATCTACGTACAAAGCGGTTGAAGAAGTTAATTTTTAGTATGAAAAGTAGCAAACCATTTCACACATAAACCAACATCACATTCTGCACAGGCTACTCGTCCCACAGTTTTACATGCTTCACTAGCAGGAGGCCAGTAACGCCCTTTATGCATGTAAAGGAATGCTGGGAGTCACTTGGGGTTTGTCACCTGCTCTGATGCATTGGTGCTACACAGCAAAAGTCAGCCCAATACTTCTCTATGGCACTTTGGTGTGCTGAAATGCCGCAAAAAGGTCCTTTTGCCTCGGGCAAATGGAGAAGGTTCAGCGCCTAGCGTTGAGGTCCACTTCGACAGCTGCACTTTAAAAACCCTTAGTTTACCGCCCATTGGCGGATTTGCGGAAAACAGTGCTACGAAATCCGCACGTAGATTGACGGTCATAGGGAAACTAAATTTCAGAACCTTTGGGCACCGCTTAATTGGGACGGGAAGCACAAGCACCTAGCTTTAAGTGGAAACGAACTTTTTGGACAACGGTTGAGGAGGAGGGATGGCGAAAGGGAATAAAACCTAGCCATAGATCCCTAAACATTTTCACAGACGGCTCTAAAATGGTAACGGGAGTGGGTGCCGGGATTTACTGCCGGAAACTGAACATAAGGCGGACAGTAAGGCTACCTGACCATTGCAGCACATTTCAAGCAGAGGTTTTCGCAATGAGGATAACTGCAGAGCTAGCCTTCACCGAAATGACAATCAATTCAAAATTAAACCTATTCCAGGCGGCAATTAGGGCAGTTTTTCGTCATATAGTAGTTCATGCATAAACGTCCTTCGCAGCCGGGAAGCCACTGACAAGCTATACGCTGACAAAAGCCTACATATCTACGCTTTCTATAAATTCATGCTTACTTCTTCATATATGACATTTTCATGGTTTTCTGCCACTTCTAATTTTGTTTAAATAACATTCTTGCATTACACTCGATAGACAGCAAGGATCTGACGGAAGCGTAAGCGTTTCGAAAGATACACCTTTTAGGAATTAGCTAACGTTCATATAAGCATTTTGAAGTAAGCGGTTTTTGTTTTACACCTTCTTAAACATGATGTATTTTGCGTTGCCATATGGCAACACGGGGTCAATTTGGGTTAACAAAAATTATAGTTTTCTTTTGTTTTGTTATTTCAATAAAAGTTCATATGTTTTAATAAGGAACTTTTTATGAATGGTATTTGAGTCCTTATCAATGGCATCTTCTTGGTTTCCTTCAACCAAAAGAGAAAGTGATGAAACTTAAAGCCTGAAATGAGCTAAAATGACAACACTGGGAAATTGGGTGAATTCAAACAAAAATTTTAACTTAAAACTTATAAAAATAAAACATATGTACTTTTCATTTACTTCAATAGTGACATACCCAGGGAACGGATTTTAGGACCTAAAAGCCTATAAAAAAGGCAAAATAAAATAACGAAATACGTTGGAAAAGGCAAAATAAAATAGCGAAATAGTCAGGAAAAGGCACTAGAAATAGCAAAAAAGGCAAAAGAAGGCACTAAAAAAAGACAGAAATTGAAAAATAACACTCGGTTACAGGGAAAATGTTCAACGGACGCCACTACACATCCAATTCCTATATGGAATTGCTCGCTGATTCCGAAATCGAGTTAATATTTTATTCTAAGGATAAGTTTTCGAGATATTTTCAGGTGTACATGGCATATGAGTAACATTCTTTCCTGCTAATTTTTCATGCAAAAAAGCTTTGCGCATTTTCATATTACCACTTATTACTTCTTTATTTATCCATCGATTTTCTTCATTATCAACTTGATCTTTTGTAACAGAAGAGGATTTAGCACAGCCTTGAATGTACTAAACGTGCGCTCGACGTGAGTTGATACAAGTGTTGCCCAATTTAAATATGGAACGTTTGAAACTTTTATATTATCAGGAATAAGGGCTTTTTGCTCGTTATAATCACTTTTTTAAAGGTACAATAGGCAAATATCTTTAAAAGGGCAACATAAAATGTGTATATATGGAAACAGGGATAGCTAACTCGTGTAAATTCTTAATCGAATATACTCTATCTCTTTAGCAGAAAAAAAGGCAATTTCCATAAAATGCGTTCCCTGGTCATAACTTAAAAAATCGAAGCTCGAGAAAACGAGTTTAAAGTTTTGAATTTACATATATATATCGCCATAATAAAAACTAATAAATATTAGGGTCTAGTGAGAAGACTTAGCTCAATATTTATATTTTTTGGATTGTGGCATTATTGAGGTAAATGAGCGATATGTACATATGTGTATCGCTGATTTACTAAAAACGTGTCACAACCAAGTAGAAATAAATAAGTCCGGTTAAGTATGATATATTTGGTGTATAATATATGTATGTAATATATAATTGTATAGCTATACTATTAACCATTAGCTCAATAGAACAAAATATGTATTAATTTTTCACTATGGGAATATATCGATGGCTGAGTGGAAGATCGACCCATCTCGGCAGCCAGTTCGAAAACGCCCTATCTCAGACAACTTTCCAACAATGCCCTATTTCAGAATTTGGTTGAAAGACGCCCTATTTGAGAATGTGATTGAAAAACAACCTAACTCAGTATTCGGTTCAAAAACGCCCTATCTCAGCTGCTGATTCAAAAACGCCCATTGTCAGCAAATTTTCAATGTGGTTGTTCACGCTTGCCTGGTTATTTTGGTTTGAGATAGGGCGTTTTGTACCATGATTCAATAATGAAAGGTTTTGTAAGAAAAACTTTCGCGCGCTCTAATTTTATCAATGACACTCCCACCCTACTCCTAAAATCAAAAACAGTGATATTTCTTTTCCAAATTTCTTTCCAGGTTTTAAGAACATTTTTAAATTATTAGTAGTGAAATTTTTACTTTTTAAATTTGAAGAAATGTTTGTTTTTCATTCGCTGGCGCCAACAAGACACAATGGGTGAGAATCGTTGGACTACAGAAATTCAATGTAGGCTAAAGAGACGAAATTCCCTTAAATGCCGAAATGTATTTGTCGATATTCGTGGAGACCTCTTGATTCTGCAAAGTCGCTGTAAAATAAAGCGTGCAATGGTTTTGGTAAATGAGCCAACGAAGCATTAGCGCACACAAGGGGTGGGTTTTGGGGTTCAAACCCCCCCAAAAGCTAATAACCTCAAATACAATCTGTATCTTAAAGCTAAGAATCCAGCTCACAAGGAAATTATAAGAAATATTTATTATATTTATATACGAGCATTTTTTTTTCTTGAGAGCTGCAAACTGATTTAAGAAATTTTGGTAGAAGAAAATTTCTTTTCCATTTCTCGTCCGTCGTTTTATATGAATTTTTCGTTTTTCTTGAGAGTTCAGTTAATTTTTTCGGTATTTGAAATATTAAAAAAATTTAGCAATCGTGAAAAATCACCATCTCTATCGAAAACCAGAAATCGAAAAAATGAACATAGAAGTGCAAAAATTCATGGAATCAATAAATTTATTTTTACTGACTCTTTTCTTAAATTTTTTATTAGGTACTTTTGAAAGTTGAGCGCATCTTGAGTTTATAGAACTTTTTATTAANTCATCGGATCTCTAAAACAAATTACGGGACGAACCTTGAGGTACTATCTTTCTAATAAAAAAAGGATTATTGAAAACGGTTCACGTGGTCCAAAGTTATGTATTCCGGCGAGATAATAACCTCCCTTTTTTTGAAGTCGGTTAAAAGCGTTTGAGTTCTGTTAATCTGTAAATAAAGTGCAGTTTATGAATTTTAAAACGTTTATTTATTTATTACATACTGTACATAAAACTTGCATAAATGTATTTTAAAGAGGATATTATCTGAAGCAAATTTTCAGTATTTTCGGGTGATATATCTTCAGAAATATAAAACCCCCCCTAAAATATATTCCTGGGTGCGCCCCTGCAACGAAGGTATTTAGATATTGTCCTCCACAACACAATCCTGGTGACTTTGACGCAGTATAACATTGCCAAACCGCAGCTCGATTTAGTCAATGGCGCGATGTAATTGCACACTTAAAAGGTGTACGCACGAGACGAATGTTGGCTGGAGACCAACTTTGTTGAAAGCGATTAGTTGAAAGGCCGTTCAACCAAAAGTAGAATGCAAAGTCGAATATTTTAATATTTTTTTAATATTTTGATATTTTTGAGTCATTCAATTTTTTTTTTCGTGCAACCCGGCGTGAGTTGAACGCAAAAGTTACCTGAAAAATCGCCTCGTGCGAAAGCCCCATTACGCCACTTCTCATTTGACGATGTAGATCACAATCCCTATCTCAGTCGTTCAGTAGCTGCGTGTTCTTTTTATTCTTCCTGAGTTCATCCGGCACGAATCGCCAATTGCGGCTGTGTAAGCCAGTGTTGAATATTCTCCTCAGAACATTAAAAGTGCGGCATCAAACAATTCGAATTACCATATTCCAAACAATCGAGCCATAACCGCGTAAGCTCCAAATTTTTTTATTTGCCGTTTTTTTTAAATAAATATTGCATATTTTCCACAAGTTGGCCGCTGTGGTGTAGTGGTAAGCAGTGCGCGTTTCCACTCTGCAGCACCCGGGTTCAAACCCTGGTCAAAGCAACATCGCAAAAAATATAGGAAAAAATATTTTTTCTTAACAGCGGTCGTCCGTCGGCAGGCAATGGCAAACCTCCGAGTGTATTTCTGCCATGAAAAACAGCTTCTCATAAAAATACAATCGCCGTTCGGAGTCGGCGTAAAACTGTAGGTCCCTCCGCTCTGTGTATAATATTCTTATTTTTCGTCTAAAACTTATTATAAATATCAATTTTGAGTGAATAATCTCCAGTAGTTACTAAAATATCGCAGTTTTCGTATTTCTCAAAATTACCGTTATATGGGAAGTAGGCGTGGTTACTGAGCGATTTTAAAACTTTTCGGCCATTTGGTATGTTGTGCGAAGACCAACAAGTGTGCTAAGTTTGGAAGAAATTGGTGCAGCGGTTACCAAGATTTACAAATGTAACCACAAGTGGGTGTGGCTACGCCCATTTTCCAAAAATTTATAACATTCTTATTTTT
>NW_016165128.1:0-1832 GCF_001687245.7 Rhagoletis zephyria | reverse complement strand
CCTTTAAAAATGATTGTAAATGTAAATTTTGAGTGATTTATCTTCAGTTGTTACTAAAATATCGCAGTTTTCGTATTTCTTAAAATTACCGTTATATGGGAAGTGGGCGTGGTTAAAGTCCGATTTCGCCCATTTTCAATACCAACCTACCTTGGATTAAGGGAAACCTACATACCAAATTTCGTTGAGATATCTCAATTTTTGCTCGAGTTATCGTGTACACGGACGGACGGACAGACGGACAGACGGACAGACGGACAGACGGACGGACAGACAGACATGGCTTAATCGATTTCTTTTTTCATCCTGATCATTTATGTATACATTTGTCTATATCTATCTCGATTCGTTTTGGCTGTTACAAACAACCGTTATGTGAACAAAATTAATATACCCTTGTGCACAAGTGCGCTCGGGTATAAAAAGCTGAAAGTGGACCATCCGTTCTTGAGTTATGCGCCGTCTGACGTACGCAGAAATATTTAGTTTTAATAACAATCGGGGTTTATATTCGATGTAAATAAGCTTGTTTAAATTAAATAATTAAATCAAATTCGTTTTTGTTTTAAAATACCACCATTCACTATTATCCACACCATTTTTTGGAATTTAGATCGACTCTATTAAGCTGGCATTTCAGGGCACTATATTATATATATATAAGGAAAATTTCAAAGTTAGGGGGCGGCTCGAGCACCCCCTGCCCATGATGGTATGTACATATATCGTATTTTTGTTTAAACTTGTATAACTNCTGCCATTTTAGGAAGTGTGATTGAATTCTTCCCCTTTTACAACGCTTTTATCAACTTGCAATGTTGTGTGTCCAGAAACTTTCAATGTTGTGGATCCAGAAACTTTCAATGTTCAATGTCCACGTTTTTCATTTTCAATTTCATAGATGGTTTATAATGACTTTTGCTAAAATTTCAAAATCAAAAGTTATCAAAACAAATTCTATGGGACTGAGAAATATTATTTTCTACTTTTTAGTCCATTTATAAAAGCGTTGTATATTAAAAAGTTTTTTTATATTATTTATTTCTCCTGCTTCCATAAACCATCCCTGTGGGTGGGAATGCCAAATTTTAGAAAAAAACCTAATTACAAAACCTTTAATAATTGAATCATGGTTTTGTACCGAATTCTGAAATAGGGCGTTCTTCAATCAGTTCTATGAATGAATGGTTTCGGCTTAAAATTATTTTGAATTTGAGTGAATACGTGTTCTGATATATGTGTCGACATTACAATATTCAAGCAAAGTGAAAATAAATTTAATTGAAATAAATCACAATTTTTGGCATGAATATCCAAAAATATTTTCAATGATGGTGCATTTACATGGTATGAATCTGTTCATAAGCCGTATGAATTTTCTTATAAAAGAAGCAATGAATGAAGAAATGAATGAAAGCGATATATATTTAATAATTTTGACTTAAATACTTGGCAAGAATTCTTTTTGTAAACAAACAAAAAAAATTTCATTGTATGCTAAATTTGAAACTAAATAGAAGCTTATTTTTTTTTTAATGTGCTTTAAAAAGGACCTACTGCCCATAAAGCCTTGTGAATTGCTATTTTTTCAAATGGGTAATGCCTCAATTCAAACATATTTGTAGATAAACTATTTTTTGTTCAGAAATGGCTTGTTTACGTTTTTTGTCTTTCATATTAAAAACGTTTGGCATAAGTTGAAATCGTAGGAATGCCGTTTTCTNTGTAAACAAACAAAAAAAATTTCATTGTATGCTAAATTTGAAACTAAATAGAAGCTTATTTTTTTTTTAATGTGCTTTAAAAAGGACCTACTGCCCATAAAGCCTTGT
>NW_016165127.1:0-28789 GCF_001687245.7 Rhagoletis zephyria | reverse complement strand
ATAATGTATTTCTTATGAGTTCTCGATTATATTACTGCCAACTATGTAATCAGCATTCTAACGTATTCAAAAAGTTCCAAAAATTTCATATTAAAACACATTCATTTATCGATACTTTTCTTAGGACATCGGTCTGGGGTAAAAATGCATTTTTGAATGTGAAAAACAACCCTTTTACTGATTATTTTTTCGATTACTATACATTAAATTTTCCCACTGGGCAGATTTTACTGAAAAATAAGCTGTGTCAATATCATTTATTTTGGGATGTGTGCTAATTAAACAAATGTGTATATAGGTCGGAGAACAAAAATATTAAGAACAAAAAAGGGGAAAGCTCAAAAAAGTACAATCGGCACATGCCGCACAGTTTGATATTAAATCTTTTCAGATAGTAAAAACAATGAAAGCTGAGAAGAATACCGCTATTCAATATTAATTTATATACATTTTTTTTTGATGTTCCTTTTTCCAGTAGTAATTAAACGGTCACAAATTGGTAGAATCTGGCAACGTTATTATCAGTTGGTCTCAGTTTGGCTAGCGTTTTCATGATGAATAGATTATCGCCAGAACAACATGAAAGGTTGTTTCGAAAACCATCGTACAGTTCGCAATTCGCTTTATCGCAATACTCTATTCGGTGGTGAGGTAAATATTTGGCCAATGGGCATGTCAATAAGTGAAAAAAAGCTATTAATATCAAACTAGCTAATGTCGAGTTACGTTCAACAATTTGATAAGTGAATCGGAGAGAGATATTCGATTATTTTAATTCTATAACCTTTACAGCACTGAACTCGAAATACGATATTCTATATTAAATATGAGAATTTTGGTTATAGACTAGTTGTTCGTCGAAAAACCTAAGTCTGAAGTTCACTTGAAGTTTAACAGGCGAAAAACGTCAAAGAATAAAAAAACGTGCAGTGTCTAGTTTAAATAAATGAGTTTGTTTATATATAGGAAACATGATGAATATATTAACCAGATAGTTAAACACTAACACGCAATTTATCATATTTTTACGTAATTATTTTTCAAAGACTTTGGGAAAAACATAAATTGATTCCTTGGTAATATTCAAGCAGCATTTCATACTTAAAACTTAATGGATTTGATTTTTTTGCTAAATACCAGCGTAAACGATGAACCAATTCCGTCGATCACATTTGTTCATCAATTTTCGCTTTTCGGGACGAAAAGCAATGTACTCTCTTGATGCGAATTCAATTTCATTGTTCTCTGTGTGAAGTCAGACTTCCTCTATTACCTGTTAAAACAACAACAAAACACGCCAGTCGCTCTTCTTCTGTGCCAACTGAGTCTGTGACTTCTCCACTTGGTCTTTTCATCGCAGTGGGGGCCTCCTTCTTTCTCTTCTCCCACCTGCGGGTTCCGATTTGAATACTTTCAGAACTGAAGCGTCGGGGTCCATTCGAACACTGCATTATGGCTATATCGTTGTAAAGCTCATATAGCTCATAGTTCCATCGTCTGCGGTACTCGCTGTCACCGGCAAAATATTTCTCTCAAATACTCCAAGAACCGTCTCATCGGATGTTGCCATTGTCATTTGAAGGCCTCTGCTCCAAGAACCGTCTCATCGGATGTTGCCATTGTCATTTGAAGGCCTCTGGCAGGTCTTGGAATAAAACCGATACATTGCAGTTTGTCAATAAATTTCGTTAATATAAATAATTCAATGAATTTTTAAAACACTAAAATCTCTAAACTTAACAATAAATACACTTCGATAACTTGATAAATTTCATTAACTTGACAAATGTCGCTAACCCATAAATTTTTATAGCTCGATAACTATCCTTAAATTTCGACAAATAATTTCCTGTGTCTATAAATTCCGACAACTCAATAAACATTGGTCAATTTGAATAAGTTTACATGTTGATATAACTCAATAAACATGGAAAACTCCATAAATTTTGATAAACATAAACTTCGATGACTCGATAAATTTCGATAACTTGATAATTTTCGATAACTAAATTTTTTCCTTCCCGGGCCCGGGGTTGTTAAGGGGCCTGATATAACAGAACCATAACTTGTTATTAGTTTTTAACACTTTAAATTCCAATGAAAACAATGCGCATGCTTTCAATAACTATGTTAGTCATTATAGAAACAAACATTTTTCCATGTAATGCCATGCCATGTGATGTCGATTACGTAATGTCATGTCATATGCAGTTATATCATGTGATGTCATGTTATACCATATGATGTCCTAAATATGATGTTATATNTTACATGTGATATCATATTCTGCGATGTCTTCATGTCATGTGATGCCATATCCCATCAGGTGATATAATGTGATGTGATGTCATATAATGTGTTCACATATCATGTGCCGAATATGATACCTATAACGCTGTCGATAACTGTGTCGATAAATATACCAATAACAATATCAATATAAACGTATCGAAAAAGATAACGATTCCAAAACTGATTTATTTATCATTAAATATATCGATAACAGAATCGATTATTATGTCGTTAACAATATCGATTATTTCGATAACAATATGATTGTATTAATAGAGGTATCCATTATTATAACGACGACAATATCGCTTATTATATCCATAACAATATCGATTATTATATCGATAACAATATCTATTATTTTATCCTTAACAATATCGATTGTATTAAAAGAGGTATCCATTATTAAATCGATAACAGTGTCGATTACTTAAAAATTTCAAATTGTGGCGGTAAAAACCCTATTCTCTATATATTTGTTTAATCTCTTAAAAGTAAGCCAAGTTAAAATTCTATTAATTTTTATTGCAACCAATTTACTACAAGTTAATTGAACAAATTTTCCACCAGTGTTACTTGAGTTCCCATAAATCATAGTGACAGCGATAACTTATGAAATATTTTGTCGAAGAAAGTCATTACATTTAGCTTATTTTCAAAAGTATGTACGCTCTTAACCATACCATCAACACAATTTTTTGGAATGCATTTATTTATCACCAAGCTACCGCTAATGCAATTGCTTGGGAAGTAATGCAAAAAAGCAAAAAAAAAAAACGGTAGATAACAGTACTAGTACTGACAAATGTGCAAGAGAAGAGCAAAGCGGTAGCAAATAATTCAGTGAAATGTTGATTGAAACTACAGAAAATTTTGCTAATTTCAACGAACACTTGCGCAAAAACTGTTTTTGCTGACTCTGCACTAATTTGCCTTAATAAGGAGGTTTAGTTAGTTCTGTGGTTTAAAGTTGTTAATCGTTTAATTGCAATTAGCGGACAAAAGCTTTTATTGCATGTCTATAAGCACCAAAATTGAGATCCACTGTATACTTTAAGCATTTCTTTGTTGGTACGAGAGGAATTGTTGCAATTTTTTAGTTTGCAGTTTTGATTAAAGCCAAATTTAAAAGTTATAAAATAAAATAGATATAGCATTACGTTTGTATGAAAAAGGACTGAAATTCCAGAATAAATTGCTTGCTTGTACGAGATAGCTCTAGTCTAACATGGATCTTATTTAGCTACTGTGTATTATGTAAAATTTCAGCGAAATCACTGAAAGTTGATTGTCAAAAAGTAAAATAACTTTTGATAGAACTAATATCAGTGTTAACTAAAACAACAGAGGTTTTAAGGGTACATTTTTTAGAAAACTTTTGGTCATGCAGTGTTATTGGATTTTCAACTCTAGTATAACCTAATGTTTTGATTTTGGTATTTAAAAAAAATTTAAATTAAATAATCAATACTTGTCAATATGCATGTGTTGTATGAATTGAATGATCGATTTCTGTGCTAAATTATGTATTAAAAAAACAGTTCCGCTAAAACAATGCTGAATGATTTTTGTTGTTTAAAAAGTTTTGTTAAGCCTTAAGCCTAAATAATTCAATTTTTCTACTACCCTAATGCTTAACATTATGTTAACGCTGTCGAATGGTTCTGTAACTGAAATTTCCCTAGACTTAAGAAACAGTTCGACAGTTTAATTTTCGAGATACATTTGGTAATTTATCATTGTTTTCGACGTCGACGTCAATGTCATTTTTCACCAAAATATAGCCGTCGTAAGTCCAACTCCAGCCACGCTTTAAGGTTTTTAAGGAAAGGTGTTCCTCGCAAAAATACAGCGTGGCGACGAATAACTGTTACCCAGATATTTTTGAGAAATAAAAGAGTCCTTTATAGATTTTGCGAAAAAAGTATTTTATTGTTATTTTTCCACAGATTTTACTTTAGCTGCATTAATTAGTTTTTAAATTTTAATCCTTATTTACATTTGCCAGCAGTGTAAACTTTGAGAGGAAAGTTCATTTGGCACGCAGGTCTTCGTCAGTTAATTTATTCCATATCTTCTGTAACCATAGGCTAATTTTCTCCATTTTGAGTCCCTTATACTCCCCCTTCTGTCCAACCTAAGGCCTCATACTCAAAAATCGAATAGACTCGGAACTGGTGACTAGGACGGTCATTCATTCGACCAACCTTATACAGTTTTTTTCTTTTTTGTACTTTTTTTATACAAAGCCTAAGAAAAAATACACCTGAAAAAGACTAAGAATACATCGACGTCCACATCGACAACCATAATAACGCCGATTGATTTATAATTTAATTTTTTTTTTATAAAGAAGTTAAAAAAGTCAAATTTTTAACAGCAACACCCAATATACGTTTGTAATTTCATCAAAAGCAGACCATCAGTTCAGATTTTCTGAACATCTCTAGCCACTTAAATAAAAGCCTATGTTCTGCAATAAATCTAAAGAATATACAATCCAAATTTGTTTCAAGTCAGTTCATTAGCTTTTGAGCCAAGTTTTAAGGGCTGTCTGCAGCTCTCAACGAAAAACGAAAAATTCTTATAAAACGATGCACAAGAAATTTTCTTCTACCATAATTTCTTAAATCAGTAAATAGCTATTTCTTGAAGAAAATTTACAGCAGCAACAATTTACTTTTTCTAACAACAGAAATAATGAAAAATATTTCGTGCGATTTTTCTAGAGAACTACAGTCAGCCCTTTAACAAAGAAAATGCGTATATAGTTTTGATACATACATATGTACGTATGTATATGCAAATGTAAAAGTAAGTATTTTCATTTTATCATCCACGATTTTTTATTTATCTATCGATTTGTTATCTGACGAATTCTGTCCTTTATTTTTGCATTAAAAAATTGAAGGAAAAAAAATGTGAGGTATTTGAAATGCGTTCACGGTACTACCGCTATTTTCATCCCCGAACTTTCGTTTATGAAGCGTTTGATTTACAGAATAAAAAAAATATTTGACACTCAACTTGTTTCAGCACTTGTCGTACCTCTAATCACTCGTCTATGCCAGCCCACTTAATATAAAAAGATAACATTTTTATGACCTAAGAAGGCAGTTGTATTCTTCATTACCCTTTCAGCTATTAATACGTAGTCGTTTTTGTATCACTTACAATTCAAATTTCGCAAATTATTAACCAATACTAACTATCCAATTTGTACCTCCACTAACGACTCCAACACCACAATTTTCCACTACAACAAATTAATAGTATAATCCTCTGCTATACATAGAAATCAATAGTTAAATGCTTGCACCTTCGAAAATCGCAATCAAGAAATTGTTTGTAATTTGTACTAACAATAGTTTCACATAGCCCAGTTGCCAGGCCAATGACTGCGAGTGTTCGTCGGTTGCTTATTTATCCACTTAACAAGTCGTTGTGGTCGTTTTTAAGTGTTGGCATACCTCATCATTTTGGGTGATTCAATTATTTATAATTTCCGCTGCTATAAAATTGCAGCACCCAGTTTGGAGTATCAACAATGTTGCACTCCCATAAACATACAGGAACATAAACGCTTTCACACACGAACAGGTGTAAGCGCCCATTCAGTTGGTCTCAGCTTTGTTACTTATTTAGTATGTGTTGGTACTTAGGCATTAAAGGATTTGCACAGTATTTGCACACTTTAGTTGTATATTATGGCATACCTATCAGCACCGATTAAATATTTTATGCAATTATTTATTACAAGTGTGTAAGTGTATCCCAAGGATCTACTCTGTGTGATGTGCGCTCAACACTGCGTATACGTAACTAAAGGAATGTTATGCAGGAGAGTGTATCAGAGCATACCTAGACATATACATACATATACATATTTAGATGCATTCCTCTTCACAAATTAATTAAATCAATAAATTAGCAACAATAACATCATCATATTATGCACACATAGTGATTTAAATGCAATAATAACCTTATAAGCACTTACTATAAACAGCAACTTTACGCTTGCATATATATCCAGGCTGATTCTATTGATTTCAATATATTATTATGTGCTCACAAAATATATTAATGTAAATAAAGCCCATAAAAGCAAATAGTTCGTTGGTGCATAGAATGCATACTAGGAATTGGAAATTTGAAAATGGGTCGATCACAAGTTTATTTATGTATCTAAAGTAGCATCCCAACTTAATGATTAAGTCGTTCCTTAGGTGTTAAACTAAGACCAACCGACAATGCTATCTATCTTCGCAGTGCAAGGACAGGACGATGCGCTCATTGACTACTATGCTACCTTATCGTTGGTGCCATTCTTGTTCACAACTTTTGGTTATTTTTTCACGGCTTAACCTCAGCTTTTTTTATGAAAAACTCTCAAGTTCGCTTTAACGTTGTGATTTAAAGTTAAAAAAAAAACGAACAAGTAATTTTTAAGCAAAAAACTAAACCGACTTCAATTCTCATAAATATATATATAGGGTACCACCTCTTGTTTAAAAAACGAATTGTAGAGATCGGTTAACGTAGTCAAAAGTTATGCGATAACATACATAAAAAATATATTCCGACGAATTGATAATCTCCTCCTTTTTACAAGCTTATATTTTTTCGAAGTCGGTTAAAAAAATTATTCACAGAATATAATAGATTTTATTTAAAAAGAGGTGCTCATTGGGCCGAAAGCATAAATTTAAGTGAAAGGTTTGAAATTTTAAGAAAAAGCAATTGCTTAGTTTTTAGGCAAACGGCCCATTATCTCGAAGTTTTAAAATATAATCGAACTACAACTTAATAGGCCATTTCAGTATTAAAAATCAACCTTTATTTTATAGCTTGTCATTATAAATATTACAAAATATAATTATGTACACTGCCGGCAAAAAGTATTGGCACAGAAAATTTTTCACAATATATACAACAATTTTCTTTTCTCATATTTTTCCGCCATGATTTCTTTAAAAATATGGTTCATTCTACAACAAAAAACATAAAAATATAATTCCTAAACTTTGTGCCAAACTCATGAAAATTCCACAAATTTTGATGCAAAATTTTCAACTTTCTAATCAGATTTAAAAAATTTTTTTTTGGTAGCCAATTCAATTTTATTATAATAAAGTACAAGTTTTAAGTAGCTAGGAATTACAGTTGATATTTGGCAAATTTTTTCACGCAGTTTCTTCCATACAAAAAATTTTTTTCGAAAATTCGTTATAGGAAGGAAATGGAAAATACCTTCAACAAAAAAAAATCTCAAAAATCAATGCCATTTTTGACTAACTCTCAATTTGCATTTTTATACCCGGGCGCACTTGTGCACAAGGGTATTATAACTTTGTTCACATAACGGTTGTTTGTAACAGGCAAAACGAATCGAGATAGATATAGACAAATGTATACATAAATGATCAGGATGACAAGAGAAATCGATTAAGCGGTGACTGTCTGTCCGTCCGTCTGTGCACACGGTAACTCTAGTAAAAATTGAGATATCTTAACGAAACTTGGTACGTGGACTTCTTTTGGGCGTAGGACGGATGGTATTTAAAATGGGCGAAATCGGACAATAACCACGCCTACCTCTCATATAACGGTAATTTTCAGAAATACGAAAACTGCGATATTTTGGTAACTATTGAAGCTAATTCACTCAAAATTGATATTTACAATGATTTTTAGACGAAAGATAAGAATATTAAAAAATTTTGTAAAATGGGCGTAGCCACGCCCACTTATGGTTACATGTGTATATGTTGGTAACCGCTGCACGAATTTCTTCCAAACTTGGCACAGTTGTTGGCCTTGGTACAGTATACTAAATGGCCGAAAAATTTTGAAATCGGACAATAACCACACCCACATCCCATATGACGGTAATTTAGAAAAATACGAAATCCTCGATAAATCAGTAAATATTAAAGCTAATTTTTTCAAAATTGATGGTTGCAACAATTCTTAACAAAGAAATATGTTTGTGATAAAATTTTGTAAAATGGGCGTGGCACCACCCACTTATGATCACATATATGTATCTCGGTAACCGTTCTACCAATTTGTACCAAACTCGGTGTGGTTATTGTGGTTGCCACATGAAAGCAAAGCGTTGAAAATTATTGAAATCGGACTAAAATTACGGCCGCTTTTCATATAACGGTAAATTTCAGAAATGCTTGAAATTTCAATATTTCGAAATTTAAGGACGCTAATTTACTTAGAATTTATACACCCCGGCTTATCATGTAGCGGGAGCTTTCGGAAAGGTGGAAAACATATATTTAATACTTGCGCCGGGTATTTAATGTTCGGCTCCGCCCGAATTTAGACTTTCTTACTTGTTTTAGTAGAATTTAATGATGGGTTGCAAATCTGTATACTCAAAAAAATTCTAAATAACCTAAATAAAAAGTTGAAAATTTGCATGAAAATTTGCTGAGTTTTCGCGAGTTTTGCAGAAAGTTTACGAATTATATTTTTATGTTTTTTTGTTGTAGAATGAACCATATTTTTATAAAAAATGGCGGAAAATTATTAGAGACAAAAGGTTTATATTGTGAAAAATTTGCTCTGCCAATACTTTTTACCGGCAGTGTATACATTATTTAACTAATTTTGTGGGTAGCCAATCTTTTAAAAACTGTGTTTGGATAAAAACACCAAGAATTTTTGTTTCATATCAATATATTATTGTTATATACTTCATCTACCTTAATAATTATAATGATTTGGCGCTTACACTTTGCTAAGTTTTTGGTTGGGTAAAGACGAAAGATGCACCATACACTCACTCGCATAATTTCACGTTTATAATATTTATATAAGTGTGTATATGTATTAGTGTGATTATACCGAAGTATATGTTTCATGGCTGCCTTTGAGGTGATTTCGTGACCCTCGACGTTAATCTTAGCAAACTTCTGGGACCCATCAGTTACTTATTATTACGAATTCTATATTTTGGTGTGCTAACTCAAGACCTACTTTGGTTGAGCACGATTTTATCCGGTCGAATTGTTCGAAATTTCTCTTTCGAGTTTTCGGTGTGAAAAGTATTAAACATGGTTATAATGGTAATTTTTCTTCGAGCCCACTTTCCACGTTTCTGCTAATTGCCACTTCTCCCGTCTTCTTAACTAGCAAAACCGCACCTACCGGCGATAGTTTCTTTCTAAACCCGGACAGGATTTTCAAAATACATCCACGTGGGTGTATTACAGTTACTTATTGATTGCTGATAAGCCGCGCCTATGACTTTCTTGCCGCATCCAGCGGCGATATGCCTTTCATCGCAACCATCATTTAATTTTCGGTTAAAGATTTGTTTAAAGCTCCGATGTTTGCTTTGGTGGTGAGCTTCATGACGCAGTTTCGCATGGCCAGACCCGAATGAGATGATTAGCCATGTCGATAATTCCCACTGTGTTATCATTTAGTGAGTTTGTCTCTCAGCCAACTGCTTTTCTGCCTCTCTTCGTTGATTCGAAAAACTAATGCCTGGCAATGTCTCACCTAGTATGGCTCGCTTTTTGTGGCAATATCAATGTCCTTTTGTATAACTGTTTGCTTAAGTAGTTCCTGCGTTGATTTGTACATACATACATACATATGGATGTATGTGTTTATGTAATTAAATGGCCTTGGCAGGCATTTTTTTTTAATTTAATGAATTTATTTTTCTATGAAAAATGTGACTGCATTTGCATGGGAAAGGAAACTAGTTTTTTATAGGAAACATGAGGCTCCCTAATAAAGAGTCCGTAGGTATAATTAAAATAGATTAACACTGTTCAAAATAACTATAAAGAAACTGATAACCAGAAAACAAACAATATTTATACAGTTTGCGCACAATGAAGATCCAACACGCAACACCTGTGTACCGAGCGATGCTAACCATAAAAAAATATACGCAGATATAAAGATAAATCGCTGAATTTGTACGTATGTACATACATACATTCGCGCTCATTGTGTCAGTGCTGACAGCTGTGATTGTAATTCCCTCACTGTGCGTTTATTTCCGCAGCTACATTTAACAAGTTTTTGTTTTCTTACTTTTGCTACATTTATTTAATTCAACTGCCAATCAGAGTAACTATTTAGTTGAGCTGTGAAATTTTGGCGCTGTATGTGACTTGAAAGCTATCAAAATACATCCATATGTACATACATACGTGAATATAAAACACATGTACGTGCATTTATAGTACACATACATACATACATACAGTGCGACTTTGGGTACAAACAGCGGGCAAAGTGAGTGCCGCGGTGTGGCAAAGCGCAAACCAACGTAGTACGAGTCATTAAGTCTGCCAAAAATAGTAGTGGTGCGAGTGATGGTACGTGCAGAGGGGGCACAGTGATGAATCAGTGTTTGGGATGCACAATCATTTGCAGACGTAATTTGGCGCTTTTGTTTGTTTTCGCTGACAGACAGATGTCAGACGCTGTGCCGAGGCGGCGTGATGTGAGGAGAGCAGCCACCAAATGCAGTTTGGTCGTTGAATTGCTGAGATTGCCGCAGCGTGGCAAGTGGCAATGCATGGACAGAGATTGAGCGGTCGGTCGGCGGAGGAGACGACATTTTATAAATTCACAGCGAGATTGCAGTGTTTTAAAAAGTATACATATGGAGGTGGATACGAGTAAAACTGTGCGCTCGCATAATGTGAGTGAAGTAATTAAAGTGCCAATTCGGCGCACAATTGCGAATAAAGCAGAAATGTGGCGATCTACAAATGCGAATGCATGTATCGGAGGTGACACAATATTTCAAACCCATCGGAGATGCGTGCGTATTGAAATTTTTCATCAGCAATACTAAATAGAAATGTAGTTTTCCTTATTGCTTTTCATCGGTGAGCAACGTGGCGTAAGGGATTTTACGCTGCAACTTGATCTGATTGCTCATATGTTTATATGTGTGTTTGTGTTAGCACCTGATAGCGAACGAAGAATTTTCATTTGCACAATTTTCAATAAAATCAGATACTTGTTACCCGTATTATCATATTTTTCAACTTGCTTCGCAGAAAAAAAGCGTTGCTTGTTTGCACCTGAAGTGACTGTTCACACACCAACCAACCAAAAGACAAAAGCCACTTGCGCGCAATATTGTTTTAGTCTGCTAAATTGAAAAACAATAAGCGAATACCGCTGGCGCTAGCAACAAAGCGCGCAACAGCGCAGCAATAAGTGCCAGACAAATGCTTACAAAGGAACATGCCTAAACACATGCATACGTACAGTGACTCAAACAAATGACCACGTGTTAATTTTTTTTAATATTCGTCATATTTTGTTGTGGTTATTTTTCTATAAAAATACCGCCCAAGCCTTAACCAAAACCATATAAATCACAATTTCAAACTTCATACAAAATTTATTGAAATTTATTAAAATTGAAGAAATTTTCATAAAAAATAGTCTAATGAAGTAGAAGTTTTAAAAGGCTAAAAAATCCGATTGATTTTTGAGAATTTTTTTTTTTGTGAAGAATTTTTGCCTTTTTTCCATATAAGCATGAATTTTTTGGGGGAAACTATTAGCAGCAAAATTTAGAAAAATCAGCGCCAGTTTTTGGGAAAAAAATTTGATGAAAATTTGTTGAATTATCCTAAATTTTGTATAAAGTGTGAAACTATGACTTATATGTTTTGGTTAAAGCTTTGACGGTATTTTTTATAGAAAAATAATAAAAAAGCTGTCTCGAAAAACATTACGAATAAAAAAAAAAACAAAAATATGAACACGTGGATACTTGTCTGAGTCACTGTATATACATATATTAATCTGGTTTAAAATTTTCGAATTTTTTTTCAAAATCGCTTGTGAAATATTTTCGGGATAGTTAAAAAGACAGCTCTTAATAATAATATTTAAAGGTATCTTTTGGCTTATTTCCATTTTCCTCTCAAATATCACGAGAATACCATCCATTAAATTTTGAATTTTACAACTTTTTTTTTTTAGTCAGCGCATTGGTGTGAGTGATACTCCCCCAAAAAGGTATTCAAGGTTAAAGGTGTCAATATTTTTATTTTGCGAAAAATGCACAACACCTTAAAAAAAATTGCAAAAAACCCCCATTAGTTTGTAGCCCTACTAGAATTAAATGTGCTATAAAACTGCGTACCCTAATATTTTCTTAATAGAAAGTGTGAGCTTTCGATGAAACTTTTTTGACTTCGTTTTTGATTTTTATACAAAGTTTGAAACTGAGATTTACTTAATAGTCAAAACTTGTCAATATATGTGTGTGTATGTGTTGCAATATTTGTAATTGCAATACGCACTATATTAAGCTTTCCGATTTAGAAATTGTTAAATTATTAAAAGTTATAAAGTTTGTAAGGAAAATTGCATGAGATTTAGTGTTGAATACAACTTTTTGCCGAAAGTTTAAAAAAATTTCAAATTTATTATATATATGTTCAACTTTAAACTTGAATAAGTGTTGGAGGAGTGAATTCATGAAAAAATCGTAGCCGACTTTATTTAGAACATTCAATCTTTCACTCCGACACGGTACCATACAAGTAATTTTTAAGCAAAATACAAAACCGACTTTAATAATAAATACATAAAAAAAAATATTCCCACGAATTGATAACCTTCCTCCTTTTTGAAGTCGGTTAAAAACGAGTTTTAACATTTCAAAGTTGAAAAATAAAATCTGCGTTTTTTAAATGGAAAATAAAAATTCGCGATAAGCGACCTCTTAATCTTAATATTGACGATGCGCTTTTGAAAGGCGTCTTTTTTCGCTCCCGAAAATATTTTAAAAGAGATTTTGAAAAAATTTAAATTTGTGTTGAGCCAGTCTAATTTATGTATGCATTTATGTATATACGAGTCCTATACAAGCCTACACTTGTATATTAAGACTATGTATGTATTTATAGATAAATACATTGTTGCAAACAAAAGGCTTTGTAGCCAGCGAGCAACATGTTGGCGCCTAAACCAGCAGCCATTTAATGCTTATATATATCCAGCTATCGTGTGTATTGTTGCACTTGCGGCATCTCATATTTCATAGGTGGCGAGAAAAATGCTAGTTTGTACAAGCCAGTGGAAAAGCGCTGCCGCGTAAAGCGCAAAACGCCCGTGAGAATGCGCGAATATTGGAGGCTGCATTTGCTGGTTTTAACAAGCAAGATTTTTTGTGTTTACCAACTCTGTCAGCCCAATTTTCTGCTCCCATGCCTGCCCAACTACCTGTTTTTCGACTCCTTTCTCTACCACCACCGCCATCCGTACGCCATTAGGTTTTCCTCTATTAACTTCGTTTTTTGTTTGTTTGCTGTGGCTTTGTGCCCTGTGTCTTTCAAAGCTTAGCGCATCTGTTGGCTGCCGCAATGCGGCACGTCTGCCACGAACGAATCGTGAATGGTGCAAGCAAGCGGCTGTCCAATGCTCCAAAGCAGTGCGCTCGCGCATTCGCAATTGGTTTGTAATTAAGCGTCAACCAATGGTTCACGCTCTACTGCCCACTCTCCACCCATTTTTGTGCTTCTTCTAGCGACTGCTGCTACATACCAGTGTGCCTTTTATGCACAAGTCACCTTTAGTTTCTGGCTTATTACACAATTTAAAATTTGTATTCAAATTGTGCTGCTTTTGTTGCCATTGTTGGTTAGTATGTTTTTTTTTTGCTTTTGATTTGGGTGGATGACGTACCACCAACGCTGTAAATATTTAGTATTATTTGGTTTGCATCTTCCAACAGGCATGGATGCACAGTGTGCAGGTTTTCTTCAAAACTTTTATGAAGCAAACGAATTAGTTTCCCTTTCAATGAGCAAACTTTTACTTTTACTTAATTTCTACTAGTTTTGCTAATCAAATACAACTATAAGGAAACTACTTTCAAGCTGCAAAGGGGATTAATAATAATAATATTTAGGCGCTTACATTTTTTGATAATTGTTTACGCCGCCACCAAACGCCAAATGGATCTTAAATGTTTTGAGATTTTGCTCTGACCATGGATCGAACCTTCGTCATACGGAGTGGTGTTACGCATCTCTAACCACTCGGCTTCAGCGGTCGCCGAAGTATACTTCCTTCCTTTCCTTTCAGTCCCATATGAAAATTTATCTACGGTCACAAAAAATAGTGGTGGCCAAATTACAGTCCTTTTTCTTAATTTTTCAGTTAGATAGATAGATAGATTGGCGCTTACACATATGTTAGTTTTTGGCCGAGCTTCTCCTCCGATTTGTGGCGTGCGCCTTAATGTTGTCACACAAAGCGGAGGGACCTACAGTTTTACGCTGACTCCGAACGGCCATTGTATCTTTATGAGAAGCTGTTTTAAATGACAGGAAAACACTCGGAGGTTTGCCATTGCCTGCCGAGGGACGACCGCTGATAAGAAAATACCTTTTTCTATATTTTTAACGATGTTGCTTTGACCAGGGCTTGAACCCAGGTGCTGATGAGTGAAAGCGCGCACTGCTTACCACTACACCACAGCGGCACTCACAAAAATAGGAATTTTCGATGTAAAATATTTTTTTTCCGCTCTGAAAATATTAAACAAAAACTGAAGATACGTAAAAAAAAGGACGCGTAAAAAAAACTTTGGCGAAAAAAGACGCGTTATCCTAGTTGACGGAGAAGAAAGACTCGTAAGCGTAAACATAGATCTTTACCTAGACGAGGACTGTCACTTCATAATTATTCCCCAAAAGCTCCTTAGGGAATGCACATACTATTACACCCGCAAACACAGTTGACCGCGAAAACAAGTTTACGCGTCTTTCTTCGCCGTCGATTAAGTTTAGGCGCCTTTCTTCGCTGAAGTTTTTTTATGCGTCTCTTTTCGTGATCAACTTTTGAGCTTGCGCCTTTATTCGTGTCTAACGACGATAGGTATCCGATAAAACCGAAATCTGGAATTAAAAACAAAATTTCATTTCGGTGTACAAGGACGAATTATTTCACGTATTTTTTAAATCATGATAGTCCTTAGTAAGTATTTTTTTCTAAAAATAACAATTGGGAATTTTCAAGGATAAAGTTTTAAAAGGAACATTTTAAATACCTATTGGTCTTAGTGCACAAATATTTTTTTTTAATTTTACTGAATTCTTCTCTATTAGTAACCGACTTCAAAGAAGGAGGAGGCTATCAATTCGTCGGAATTTCTTTCTATAATTCTTTTTTTTTTTTAAGGTGGTCCTATACTAATTTGGTTTAGATCCGATCATGCGATACATTTTTATAACCCAGTGCACTTGTCCATAAGGGTTTTATAATTTTGTTCGCATAGCGGTTGTTTGTAACAGCCAAAACGAATCGAGATAGATATAGACAAATGTATACGTAAATGCTCAGAATGGAAAGAGGAATCGATTAAGCCATGTCTGTCCGTCCGTCCGTCTGTCCCTCTGTCTGTCCGTGTACACGATAACTCGAGAAAAAGTTGAGATATTCCCTTTATCCAAGGAAGTTTGTGATTGAAAAGCGGCAAAATGGCACAATAACCACGCTTACCTCCCATATAACGGCAATTTACGAAAAATGCGATAAATTAGTAACTATTCAAGCTAATTTACTCAGAATCGATATAGGCAATGATCTCTTAGCAAAAAATGATACTTTGGGAAATTTTTGGAAAATGGGCGTAACACCGCCCACTTACGTCTACATACATATGTGTGTCTCGGTAAACGGTTTATCAATTTCTACCAAACTCAGCGCAAAAAAGTGATATGTTGTAAATTTTTGAAATCGGACTAAAATTACCGCCACTTATCATATAACGGTAAATTTTAGAAATACGAAAAATCCAATATTTCAATAAATAAAGACGCCAATTTACAACGATCTCTGAACAAGACACAGGATTATTGACATTTGCAAAGTGGGCGTGGCACCGCCCACTTATGACTACCTACATATGTAAGTGTATATCGATAACCGCCTTATCGATTTCCACCAAACTTGCTTCAATTATTTTTAAATATATCATAGCATATTATCGAAACCGTTTAACATCGGGAAAAATACTCTTGCTGATCACGCAATTTACCGAAAGATGATAAAACGATATTTAATACGTGCGCTGGGTATAAAAAGTTCGGTTTCGCCCGAACTTATACTTCTTTACTTGTTTAAATAATTTTTTTTGAACTAATCATATTCTTGAGTTTTCAAAGTCTTCAAAGAAGATGCAGTCGTCAGAGAGAGTAACTAAAATCGCAGTTTTCTATATTTGAGGAATATATTGACTTTGATTTGTGCAAAAAATACTATCGCATGGTGTTACTCGTACTTATACGTATCTTGTTAATTTCGTAAGGTGACTGCGCGATTCAACGAGTACGTCTCAGTATGAATCAGGGCGTCCAGATTGTTAAAAAGAAAACGCAATTTCTGAAAAAAAAGTCAGAGCTCGGCGCTAAATTAAACAAAAACCTACAATAAGGCGAGATCAGCTATTTCCACAATTTCTTCAAAATCACCTATAGTGTCTGAATGATTTACATTTCTGTTGTTGTCATATATTGAGCTACTCAACCTTGATAACATACTGTTTGATATTGGAAACGTTTTGCAGCAGAAACCGTTAGCCTTCATATAACACTTTATATACACTCATCCTATTTCGAATCTTTGTTNCCAATGGCGATTTCCTAAATTTTTACGCGCAAATATCCAAAAACCAAAAAAAAAATCGCCAAATTGGCGCAAATTCGCCAAATCTGGATAATCTGGTATGAAATTATGTTCCTTTCAAAGGAAAATCAATATATTTTGCGCATTAGTAGTAAGATCAAGAGAGCCCTCAACTCCAAGGAAGTCGTTCTGTTCACCTTCTTAAATATTGAGGGGACTTTAGATAATACAGCCTATGGATCTACCTCGACGGCATTTGTGGAAAGAAGCATATATTATATTTCTACTGTCGGTTGGATCAACCGACGCATGTTCGCGAGTGCAATATAACATCGCCTTTGGAAACACCTCCGTATCTTCTTTTGCACTTACTTTGACCTCACGTGATGAAAATCTTCTTAACAAAACCATAAGATTATTTTTACGATACTAATAGTTAAAACTGGTGTGCCACAGTGTACCTTAACATAATCCGGAAAAATTTGATATTGTGCTCTTAACAAGAAAGTATAAGCAAAACCTTGTTTCGGTTATTATCCTTTGAAGGACAGTGAGTCGTCTGACGAAGTCATATCTTTTGCATATACCCTTGATAATAGACCCAGTGGGAATTCCCATTTAGACAAAAATCATAGTAAAGCAACCGTGGTCGGAACTGGCTGAAATGGTTATACCCATGATAGTCTCTTTTGCTTCCATGGTCTGCAAAGGGCAGATGACTCGCATTCCTTCAGGCTGTAATTTTTAGTTTCAAAGAAAACAAGGCTGTGCAATATTAATACTTGAAAACGATTTTGAAGGCTTGCTTATAAATCATATTTTCATACAGCCAAGCGATCATCAGGGTTCTATCTACAAATTGATCATCTACATGGTCGACAAAGAGGGAATTGACACACTTCAACTGTTGGCAGCGTAAAACACGATAACACTATGCTGAGTTCCAGATTACTGCGATTTAAAAGAAAAGAGGCCGCTAATTAGTCGACCCTGAAGAGTTGTGCAGACTCAATTGGTCTTCTTTAAGAACTTGCATTTAACGAATAGGTGAACTTAGGACTTAGTAAGTACCTAATGGAGAGTGGTGGTGGGCCGTCCACTCCCTTTGACCAACCTTTCCATCCCAGTCACGGAATGCTGTCATTGTCTTGAAGACGCTAGACGGGCTTACCACGATTATTTTCTGCAAAAGATTTAAATTTGCCAAACTGCTAATCTCCCACTGTTCCTATTAAATATGTATTTACGTATTGTCGACAGCATCATTTTCTATTTGTAAACAGTAAATAATTATTTGTTGTTGCAAAAAGTGGTAAGCAAACAGCTGCTCACAAAGATACAAGTGTGCATAAACAGAAAACACACACACACACAGACACACGCTGTTGTTAAAATAATAATAATGCTGCAACATTCGTGTGTCCCTTTGTGTGGCAGTTTTTCCATGCCACTTTTCATTTTCATTTTCATTTTTATTCTTCTTTGTTTTTGTTGTAGCTTGTACTTTTCATTGTATTTATTTGTTTGGCGCGGTCGCTTTTATTTTGCGCACTTACCACGTACTTAAAATCATGTTGCATGCTGTTGCACCACCGCGCGGTCGCTGGAAACAGCGCCAGTATTGGCAACAACAGCATCGTCCGAGTCTGTTGCAACCAGCAGTAAAGAAGCAGGCGGCGGGAAAAAATTAGTACAAAAGAATATAGAAAATAAATCTGTAAAAAGTGAAGTGCAGCCGAGAAAAATCACACAAAGCAAATTAACAAAAAAAAAAAAAACGAACACAGCAAAGCAAACACTTTAAAAGAATAAAAAGCGCATAAAAACATCACGAGTTGGCGGCATTGCACCAATGCTCCAGCCGATGTTTGCAACTGTGCCACTGCCGTTGCAGCATTTTCATTTTTATTGTGTGAAGCTGTGCTTTAGTTTTCTAATTCTTTTTTTTTTTTTATTTGCGCGCCGTACATTGCTCTCCTTTTCATTTACTTCCCGAGTTTGCGGCAATGTGGCATGATTTGATTTGTCAATTCATGTTGTTTCTTGGCTTGTTAGGCCGAGCTGATTACGACTTCAATTATGTAGTGCTGAGAAAATCGACTGGCTTTGGCAGTTGCAAGTCGGAGTTCTTCTTTTCGACTATAAGAATTTTTGCTAAAGATTTATGAAAATGTGGCAATTGGAAAAGGAAAGTTTTATATATATTTTTTTTTGCTCCTTTCAATGCCTTTCTGAATGCTTCCAATTAGATATGTAGCCGACAATCTACATATTGCGTTAGCAGAAAAATTAAGAATTTTAAACATTAATATATGTATTTATGTGGACAAAATTCCCCACTGTCAAATTCTGGGATACAAAATTTTCTTATTTTGTTTAAAATAGTTTTCTGATCAGCATGGTACCATTTTTATCTTGTGTGCAATTTTTTCCTGGTACACCTACGTATAGAGCCAGATTGACTGTACTAATATACATGCGCTTTAATCACCAAAATAAATATCTAATGCCGAAATATTTTGTTAATGTTTGGCCAAACTCTCCTCTGCGTTTTGGTGTTGTGCAGTTTTAAGCCGACTACGAATATTAATTGGTTTTTTATGTCTAGCATTTTCATGGCATAACTACACTTTTGCTTATAGTATAGCACTTAAAGTGGAAAAAACTCCGCACAGGATAAACAAGTTACCATGCTGTGCAGATAAATATTTTAATCAAAATAAGAAAATGCCCCATGCCTCGATTTGACAGGAAATGTTTTTTAATAAATGAAAACTATTGACAATTACCGCAACGCTGCTACTAGCACTGACGCACAAATGGATAAATGTAGAAAAATGCAAGAAGTGATCGTAATTTGTTGAAACTTCTGCAAGGATAACTTCACGGCGATTTAAAAACAAATAAAGTCACCTTTTTCTACCGGTCACAAATTTCCAAAAACCAATTTTTCTAAGTACCTGTTACTAATTTTGAGAAAAGCAGAACGGTAATGCCCATTTTGTTTATTATGGTTATTATAAAAATGAAATCGGTTTTATTTGTACCGGTTACCAATTTTGACAAAACCGAATTCTTAATACCGGTTACCAATTTCGTAAAAAGCGAAGTGAACAGCATACATTTTTTATGCTGTGCGGAATTTTGTCCAGATGCACCGAAAAATATAGCCCCTCCGACTGTACTATTGTGCCACTGTGTAGATTGGCGACCGCAAAGGAACCTGGACTAGACCAATATTTTACGGAATGATATATTGCGCCTCTAACAATTGATCACGGTGGCCGCATCTAAACAAATATTTTTTTTGGTTTTATTTCCAGGTTATATTGTCTGCAAATTACGCCTCAATATATATTCTACCAGACTTTGGATTTCAAGATATTACGCTCTTCCTTTATTAATTTTATTTAAAAATAGTCGACTTCAACGAGTTATTATTGATGAGCTGGAACGTTTTTGGAGTATTTTGAGAGCCCAGTTTTTCATAAAATTTTTTTTCCGGAAATTTTCTTTAGAAAGCCTTAAAGCGACATGTCTAAGCCAGAGAAGGTGCAATATTTTTTTCGCTTTTCTATGACTTAAGGTGGTGTAAGTCTTGTGCGGAATCTGTAACTCTATGGAAGGCTTGAAGAGAGGACTTTTTGTTGACGTGAGAAAAATTTACTTTTTAATTGTCTACTTAGTCCAAAGTAAAAAAATTGAGTAGGTATATATATTATGATTTCTGCTCTTTTACGCCAAGCCTTCCTTTCATTGTTGGACGTACAAGAGCGCTTATGTATCTTGGCTTTGACATCCGAATCAATGTGTGGTGCTGCGATCATTCGCTTTTCTAAAATACTGGGAATTATCGATTTGGCTACTTGCTATTGGATCTGAGGACAGCTATGAAGCTTTACGTTAGAACTTCGTGCTGCAGGCTATCCATTTTCAGCCTGAGGTTTCGTCGTGGAGGCGAAGTTTTCACAACGGTGGCTCCAAAAATACCTTCTTTACCCATAGTGACATTGAAAGCTTGACTATATAAGTGTACCGTAAGCCCGCTCCAAGCGCTTAAAGAAGAGATCTTTGGTTGTCAAGTCATTCTCTTACGGAGCGGCGTAGTAAATAGGGAGCGAGATTTTACAATTTGGTGTTTGATAACTTCTCGGCCTGAATAACTTTACTAAACGATAACTGTCGATTTAATCCCTCTCAAGCACATTAATCACTGGGTAAAAGCTTTTTCTCGTTCCAAAAGCACACTGTTTAGGCGCGACTGCTAACACAAGGCGCCTAATTGCATGCTATATACTGCCGCACATGAAAAAAAATTCCTTTGTGCAATTTATGAAATTTTTGCATATGCACTTCTCAACTGCTATTTAATAAAACACTTCAAAGTATGGCCGGCCTAATTTGCCGCGGTTGTTATAAAAACAGGGAGTCTCGTGATCGTTTTTAAGTTATTTTCTTTTGAAATATGGTTTTTGCTTGAAGCTACAGAGCCCAGCGCAGAGAAAAAAGATAATTGGATTAGACAAACAACTAAGTGCAACAAACCTAACTCATTGCATCCCCTAGCCATAGATATCCTAGCCATAAGCTTTCGCTTGCTTACCATATATATTTATATTATATTTTTTCTTTAAATTTTCATTACACTTTAATTTTACCTTTTTTTGCCGCTGCACTTACAAATCCTAACCATTATCTGTCGATTTCCGTGGCGAAATTGTCAACTGTGAAAAACTAGGTATGCAAATTATCCGTGAACCAACCGGAAGTTAGGATACCGGCCATTTACCAACACGACCGCAAATTAAAAAAAAGAACAAAAAATTTCAGGCATTTCCAGCCTCACAAATTCGTGACGTTCATGTTGCCACATCAGTTTCGATTTCATCGTTTGAAAGTAAAATTTGCAATCAAAATAGTTACATAAAACCAAGTACAAACACACACACATATACATACAAACATATATTTACATTTGAAGCAAACATTCACTTGCCGCCGAACGATCAAGCTATTGTTTTGCAAAATTGCTTGTTTTTATTTTGGTTTGCTGTTGGTATTGCATTTGTTATTTTTGTTGTGATTATAACTGTGTTGTTACCTATTTCCTACCTTTGCTGCATTGCATTGTCAAGCATCGTAGGGCGGCAATGCGCTTGAACTTTCCACACACACGCTAAATGTGAAATCAGCCCTGTGGGAAAAATCTCTAGTTCTGAACTGGGGCGCTTCTAGTACATTTAGACCCAGTACTGGTTCGCGATAAATCTCTTTTGCATGCAAGCAACTGGCGAATTTAACATGGCGATGTCCTAGGAAGTGTCAATTGCCCCCCGCTGCATCCTTTTTTGGATAGTTCCGGACTAGTCCTAAATTCTATAGTTCCGAACCAGTTCTAAAATCGACAGACGAAAGAAAAAGGTATTATGATTTTTCAATCTTTTCGGTTCTTCCGTGTGCGATTTTACATTATTTTCAAAGAAACATTTTTTCAAATTTGAAATTAAATTTGTTTGAATGATTGTAAGAAATGTACGTTTACATACCTTTGGCTGTAGCTGACTTTGCAGAGGTGCTCCCTGTTATTGGTTAGATTCCAGACGGCCCCAAGATGTTAACATGTTAACACAAAGCTTTGTTTTGTTTTACCAAACTATGAAATAGCATCTGCGAGGCACAGAATAGAAGCGTATTTGAACGAAAAAGCCGCCGAACACATATCTATGTAAAGTAAACAAGCCCCCCGCTGCATCCCTTATTCGATAGTTCCAAAATAGTTCTAAATTCGCAAATAGGATCTACTTCGTTCTGCATCCCTTTTTCTATAGTTCCGAACCATTTCTAAATTCGTCACTTTACATATAGATTTCTCGTGAAAAAAACTGAAAAAATTAGTTTCTTAAAAGTACCACTTTTCGCCGATTTTGGACTGGTGGGGATCTAGTTCCTATCGGACCTAGTACGGAACTAGAAATTTGATTCACTAGTCCGCGATTTCCCTGCAGGGTACATCCCTTCGTACATATGTAAATACATATGTTTTATGGTTATATTNCACATACATATGCACATTTATAAAAATGAAGACACAAGATTTTATGGCAGATTATAGGCTGCTACATCAGAACTTTTTTTAATGCATTCCATTTACACAAAACTATATATGTATGTATGTACATATATCTATACAGATGCATGCACGCTGGCTTTTCACTTCATATAACTTAACATTCATACAATTGTCACCAGCTTGCTTTCGTTTTCATTTGCAATGGTTTTTTGTCTTTGTATTATGGCAATTTTATGAAGCGTAACACAGAGTAAAATTAACTTTACATATGTACGTAACTTCTGTTTAAAAAGTACTTGGAATTCATAGATGATACAACATAAAGCGGTAAACTTGATAGCATAGCCGCACACAAATTTTTTTTTCCGAAGTAAATTTCATTATTAAAGGCCTGTATGCAGCTCTCAAGAAAAGCGAAAAATCCATATAAACGTACAAGAAATGGCAAAGAAATTTTCTTGAGTTAATCTTCCTGAAGGCAGTGATTTTATTATATTTGCGCCAAATATTGGACGGGAAGAAGCTCGTCGGGTCAGATTTCCTTATAGAGAGTATGCCATTCAATTTATAATTGATATTATTAACGATCGCTAATTTTCTATCAAAAAATCAATTTTCTGGTGAAATCGGGAATGCTCGAAAATAATTCCATCAACAATTTAATTGGGCAAAATGAAGTTTTGAAAATTTGAGTTATTGAAGAATGAACCTATTTAAATGTACTATGTTGTCCAATACCTGTCAGAATAAATTTAAGTGCTCTTCATCTTTCCAAATGGCGCCATCGCTATTTCGAGCGTACATGGTAAACTGTCGCCGTGTCCAATATTTTTAGGCCCAGTAAGTTTGACTTCATTCGCCCGAAATAATCTAGCTATTGAAGCCGACTTAAAAAAAAGGATGAGGTTGTCAATTCGTCGGATTTTTTTTATGCATGAAATTATCAGTCTCTTAAATTGTATTTGAGAATTTATGTCGGTTTTGTTTTAGTTTTTTTTTTGCTTAAAAATTACTTGTTAATTCACTGGATGCTCACACGGTACATAAGTGCTTCCGTTATCTACCATATTTGCCGCTACCAAAATACAATATCCATTCAATACTTTTCGAGGCATATTTACCCTGAAAACTCTAAGCGGCATGTGGACTAGATATAATTGGCTTCGGATTCGGGAAAAGCGATCGAAAGTACCTTTAAGTCGGTATATAGATAATAGTTGTACAGAAACCATGAGATGCTGAACACAGAACATCAGAACAACTATTTTGCTCTGTATGATGTGTATCTGATATACAGACTTTCCGTGACTCTTCTATATAAAATCATGTCTGGAAACCCGTTATGATGCCTTCGAAAATGTTCCGGCTAAAAAAAAATTATTTAGTGGCAACTTTATGAGTGATACCCAGTAATTGTACAATACGCACTTTACGTTGACCAGTTCTATCTACATACGATAGGATAAACCGGTTTAGCCTTTGCAAAACTGGTCTGACCTCCGCCCAATAGGAGAAGCCAGTTAAGACTAGGCTGAACTAGTAGATAGTAGTATGTATATAACCCTCATCAGTCCAACTCCGGCTACTCAGTCCGCTGTTTTGCTGGGTCAAACGATTTTCAGAGCTCAAGAATATTCCATTCGCAGTTCGGTTAAAAAGAAAAATTCTGTAACTTTTTGAACAGAAGCTATTTGTGCAATTAAATGTGCATATGAGTAAATGCAAATATTTCTACTAAATTACTTTTTGTGTCAAAGGTATTGTTTTACATAAGAAAGTATACAATTTGATCAGGCAGCAAGATAATCCAAAAGAGTGTTACAAATGTTATAATAAAAAAAAAACGGCAGACAAAACTTTCTGGATGAAAACTAAATAAACTTTTTATATCACATACTCGTGCATGTACTTACATATGTACCTATGTGTACTATGTATGTACATACAGAAATACGCATTTTTTCGTTATTTAGATTTTTTATGCGAAAAAGTAATTTAGATAAAGGGAAAACTAAACCGCACAACTGGTACACTCTTGCTCTTTTCTTAGATATACCTAGAGGAAACTTTTACGAACATATCAATCCAAACCATCAATCAATCCCTTGTGAAGCTTAAGGGATCTGACCGCATATGAAAATAGGTGTACTTCTTGAGAAGGAATTCCCTCTGTAGTACTGAACTACATTCTACTAGAACTCAACCTCAATTACAGATGATGTAGGGTGGGAGGTGTCAGGCCTCTTTCCCTCAACGATAAGCGAAGTCTTAGAAGGTGCCATTTTCAGGTTGCACTCGTTGGTTTAAAAGAGTGGCCGTAGTGCCAATTCGAGCAAATCGGAACTAATTCTGTTTACCAAGAAATGATAGGAAAACAGTCCTGAATCTAGAAATATTCTGAGAGCCACAGTATCTGACCATTGTATTGTACACCAAACTGAGCTGGACGACAAATGTTAAGAGGTGTTTTTGGGAACTAAAGCCTATAGCAATGCGACGTTAGAAGCAATTAAATCGCGTCCGACGGCTGCACTTAATATGATTCTGCATCAGCAGCCATAGAACTCCACATATGCGAAATTGTAGCGAACTCTGCTATCAGATTCAAAGCGCCAGGTCGAATATGGGCGTAGCGGTATTATTGGCAAGCTCTTAGAATCAAGAGGGTTTGGGGCACCTTTTAAAAACTTTCCTCTGGCCGAAAGAGGTGCTGGCACCAAACTTTACATTTCTAAGTATAAATTTAGAGGATGCTCATGAAATGTGTATATAATCTGCTCTAAACGTATTTTGTACACTTATTAACCAAACAATTGATTATACAACCTAAGACTATAATTAACTGAAAAAAATTAAGCAGCTGCAGTTGTCATCACAACAGTAGCTTTTTATAAAAACCACTAATATATTTGTTAGTTTCACAGCGATCCAGTAGCGTGCTTCAAGGTCATTGAGCACCCCGTATTGCTTGCATTAGAAAATTGAAAGTTGGTATAGATATTACAAATATCAAAATGCAAAAGCTAAGTGGGTGCTCCGTTTTCTACAATGAAATATTTTTTCCGCATACAAAATTTGGACCACTCTAATGCACATACATATATGCTTTGAGGTGAAGTTTCTTTGTAGACGGGATTGAAGTATACTGTGGTGTGGGTTGCCTCTCCCTTATTCCGATTACTTAACTTTGTTGGGTTCTTTCCAACGGAAGTGCTGCGAAACAAAGTAACACTACGATCGGCAATAACAAATTATAAAATGGTCAGAGATTGAATCAAAAGATGTCTCGCTCGCGAGCGTTAAATACCATTGGAACGTATACAGTAAAAAGAGAGCTGACGAATTAAAAGGTATCTTACATTCCTGTGCTCTCGGTCTTAGTAAGATATATGGTAACAAAAGGGATGACGTACTGGCTGGTATCGAAGGAGTTGACGAATTTGAAGCCGATGAAAGAAACTACCTACTCGGAGTAATCAAAAGGAAAACTATTCAACTATTCGTTCGAATAACTGAAACACGATGGCACAATCTACACACCTGCAAAACTGCAAGGAACATCTGGCTGTATCATGAAAAAAAAACGGAAGACTCAGACTCTCGTCGTGGGGAAATAAATATATACATATGTATATATATATTTTTTTAAATATCGTTCGCCCCTCGGTGAACAATCATGGCCTTTGCTCACCGAGGGGCGAACGATATTTAAACAACAAAACAAAAGTCATCAGAGAATATCAAGGCAACTTGGTGAAAGAATTAGCCAAACACTGACAAAATTAAAATTTTTTCGCAACCAAGCGGGTGCAAAATTTTTTTTCCGAATTCAGCTTTCCATGATTATTTTCTGTGGTCAAACTTAAGGAAATAGCAAGGGAAGAAGAAATTAGGTTCGAACAATGCCCTTATACTACAAACGGACGCCTATTTATATAAAGGGCATCAAAAAAATTGAGAAAAGCAGTACGAAATGCATCGAGGACAAATGGGACTATGCTGAGAAATACATGAATCACTTTTGTGCAAAAAAAAAATTCTTCAGCAGAAAGTCAGGGACCTACTGACACGCACTCTTAGCCGTAAAAATTTCTAATTTATTATTTCACGAAAAATAAACAGCTATGTAAAAGCAAGGCGGAATAAGGGGGAATTTTATATAAACAATTACTACTTTGGTTGCTTTTACCGTGTTAACTGTTCGGGCTTGTGAACTTAAGTTTGTTGTTACTACTGTACTGTACTAAAAAATATTCAAAATTAATCTGAAATACATATAGGCATAACTTTAAATATTTTTGGCATCTTCTTTTGAATACAAATTTCTTATTTAGCCTTTATTATTCACTCGCAGGTATTCAGCGCAAAAATAAGAACAGCAATCTTTTGTTGTCTCGAAACTGATTGCTAAAAAAAAGAATAAAACTGTCGAAACGTAGTATATTACATATCGTTTGAACTCGCAATCATAACATATCAAAAATATACTCCCAAAAATATTGGCAAAAACAAAAAAATGTAAGGCACAATGAGCACTATTTATCTTCTTTAAAGCAACCAATTTACCGAAGAAATAACAAAAAGCATAATTACACCAGCAGCAGCCGCAGCCAATTCATATACATACATATTTACAAATGCATGTATGTATGCATATGCAAATGTACATCTTCAGAAATTTCATCAGCTTCACATATTCGTACTGAACTTTTGCCGTTCTGGTTGGGCTTTGCAAATTTTTTGCAGCACCAACAACAATTAAAAGATAAGACAAACGATGACATTTAAAAGTCTTTTACAATAAAACAATACGAAATCGACTGGAAGGTAACGATGAAACTGCTGTGGTGCAAAGACAAGGAAATTGAGTGCAAGGAAGGGGAAGCGGAAGAAGTAAAAATGTATGTAAAAGTTTAAAGAGAGCAATACGTATACAAAGTGACCACAATCAGTTGATAATTTACTGGCTTTTTTGTGGCAGCAGACCACGACGATTAAAAAATCTTTAATTAAGGGTTTCCTTAACAAAAAATATATGTATGTATGCGTGTACATAATAAAAGTGACAATGACATTACGCATCCCAAAAGGATAATTACTACGATACATTGTGTGTGGGTTGTTGTTGTTTGCGTATACAAATTTATTGCTACTTGGTGGCATCAGTTTTTGTGCCCGTTAAAAATTTCGCAGTGAATTTCTTTACTTATTTGTATTAACGTTAGCGCATGCACTTTTAGAGTAAATGTGTTCGCTACATACATAAATCCATGGTACACGTGTAAAAGTTGGTACAGCTTTTCTGTTTTGCTCGGGGCACTTACTGCCTGCCAAGAATGAACTCTCTGCATCGCCACATCCGCTGATTGTGTTTCCGCTTCCGCAGCTTTGAAGTGAAATGCGCGTACACATATCGTACTACATTCATATATATGTATGTATGTACATTAGGGTTGTCCAAAAATTTATTTGAAAAAGTAAAGCCGGAATTTTTATGCTCTCACTCCCGAGGATTATTCTATACCGGAAAAAATCCCTATTTTTTTTATTTTGAAATCAAAAAATATTTAGAGGTCGCTCAAAGCGCCCAAAGTTTGCCATATATTATATATGGGGGAAAACAACTTTTTGTAGAAATGGTACAGAATTCTTGAAAATCTGTATTTTTCGATCAGAAAACTTTGGCTCTATTCACGAGATTCCCAATAATAATACCCAATTGTTTATTTAACAATACATGGAAAACTTTGAGCGCTTTGAGCGACCTCTAAATGTTTTTTG
>NW_016165126.1:14838-28790 GCF_001687245.7 Rhagoletis zephyria | reverse complement strand
GAAGTTCCAGATACAAGTTTATGTGCAAAAAATAAATTAAAGAATAAAATTCTCCGAATATATATGGAACATCTAATAGAAAAATGTTTATTTCATTACCCAGACTTTATGAATAGCCTACTCTATAAGTAATAATAGAAATTCCGAATTAGTAAGCTCAGTCAAGACGTCATTCAAAAGTTTTGAAGAAAATCACTTTTCTCTTTTGTGAAAATTCGGGACTATCTTATGCGAGTATTGTCGACAAAATGTTAGTCTATGAATGATTAAAAATTAACGAATAAATGGTTAGTCGCGATTAGTGATTAAAATTAAGCGATCGCTGTGGTGTAGTGGTTAGAAGTGCGCACTACCGTTCCGCAGGGTGAGGGTTCGAGCCCAGTTCCGACCAACATAAAAAAAAGAAAATGTTTTTTGTAATAGTGGTCGGCAGGACCAACAGGCGACAACATCAAGGCGCATGCCACAATCGGAGGAGTAGCTCGGCCAAATACTAACATATGTCGATGGTCCTCTGCAATAACGGCACAATTCAAAATTTCAGGTTTAGAAAAAAGACATAATTTGAAAGCGTACAGTATGGACTGCAAATAATCCGGAATAATTACGTTCCAAGACATATTATTGCTAAATTACGAAACAAAAAATCTTTAATTGGCTCAAGTGAAATATATGAAGTTTTTAGTTGTGTCATTATTGCAGAGGACCATCCATATTTAAGCGCCTTTCTATTATTATTAGTAATCATCAATACAATTTCAAATTACATAAGCCCAGTCACAGCCCACATCAAATTGCTAAGAATGATGAAGGAAATCGATTCAGACATGCCTGTTTAACTGGCCGTGCGTGCACAAAACAAACACATGTTAATTAAGGAGCTATTCAAGGGTCTTTGTTTGCTTATTTTTAATGACAAGGGACAACATTTCTTCAAATAAGTTAAACATTAATACACACGCACAAATTTTGCCTGCAATTTCGATCACAATTGAACACTGCACTTCACTCTCGTTTCGAATTTTTGAAAGCGTTTTTTAAGCTATTTAGTGGTTTAGCACTTCTTGGAGGCGCTTGGTAATGTAAAAAAAAGATGCGCAATTCGATCCCTAACTACATTTTTTTTATTTTGTTTACATCTGTCATTTCTTACAAATGAAGAAAAGTCCAAGAGTTACCAAATATAAACATTTTTATATCTATTTACAAGAATATTTATTATTAAATAATAATTATTTATTAAAATAATAATTTTCAATAATAATTTATTTAATTAATAATTTATTAAAACACAAATTTGAAGTGCAAATACATTTGTAAAACTATTTATCACAAAATGTTATTAATTATTTGCAAGCGTACTATAGTTTTCATGCATTTTGAGAACAAATAATACATATCCTCGTTTAAAGTACAAAACCGCGTAACTGACATTTGCTGCCAAAAATTGGATTTGCTCACAAAAGCTCTTGGCTCAATTCATATCCATTCGTCCTGAAATACGAGCCAGAAATACGTGCGCGGTTTAGTACTTTAAACGACGATATGTATAGCATGAACTTACAGCGGCCGCCGTAGCAGAGTGATTAAATGTGCGTACTTCCAATCCATGGGACCATGGTTAAATACCTGGTCAGATCATAACCCAAAATAGCAGTCGTCCTTCGGGACGCAATGGCAAANTGTCCTGAAATACGAGCCAGAAATACGTGCGCGGTTTAGTACTTTAAACGACCATATGTTTAGCATGAACTTACGGTGCGTACTTCCAATCCATGGGACCATGGTTAAATACCTGGTCAGATCATAACCCAAAATAGCAGTCGTCCTTCGGGACGCAATGGCAAACTTTCGAGTATATTTCTGCCTGGAAAACTCTTCTTATAAAATCATTTGGTGTTCTGAGTGAGCCTTATATACATATGTACATAGGTGTCTCGATTTGTGCCACAACAACAGAACTCATGCCTCAAGTTTGAGCAGAAGCTCGNGACGCAATGGCAAACTTTCGAGTATATTTCTGCCTGGAAAACTCTTCTTATAAAATCATTTGGTGTTCTGAGNTTCGAATATATTTCTGCCTGGAAAACTCTTCTTATAAAATCATTTGGTGTTCTGAGTGAGCCTTATATACATATGTACATAGGTGTCTCGATTTGTGCCACAACAACAGAACTCATGCCTCAAGTTTGAGCAGAAGCTCGGCCAAACACTTAAAAAAATATTTTATTATTTATTTTAAGGGAGATGGCAATCTTCTGGTTTCACATTTTACGTACAAAAATCTCAACCCTGATACAACAAATAGTATTAGAACTGAATGATAATGACAGATAGCATTCATATAAAGGTACAATCATACATGATTGAGTTTTTTTTTTCATTCACATTCTCTATGTAAATGGGTGTCAACCATTCCATAACACACCATTTATTTTGTGTTTACAATTTGTAACCAATCTCAAGAGTGGTTGTTAAATTTTTTAAATCAAACAATCACATTTTTGAAACGAAAAAAATGAGAAAAATGAGAATGCACACTCAATTGATTCAATCATTACACAGCTCTGGTTTCCATATGTACCCAAGTTAAACAATTTGTAGAAAACTACAATTTCAAACTTTTTTCTCGGAAGTGTTAGGATTTTTTTGAGTACACAGTTCTTTGGCCCCTGCAATTTTAGTCTGATAATGTGCAAATTTAAAGTGGCTACGAATTACCGTTAATTTTTTAGATTTTTTTTTTGTCGCATTGGCTTCCATATAATGAATAAACTCAATTTATTTGTATATGGAAGAAAACCGCAACTTTTACCCACTTGAAACATGCAAATTGGGCTATAAAACTGTGTATTCAGAAAAATTCTAACACTTCCGAGAAAAAAGTATGAAATTTAGGTGAAAATTTGTTGCACTTTTTTGTAGTTTTCTACAAAGTTTTAAACTTGGGTTTATATGGGTTTTGTTAGAGAAAGAATTATATTTTAATTGAAAATTCTTAAAAATAAATAAATAAATGTAAGTAACATACAATATCACTTTTAAATGGCGTGCTATAGATATGACCGATACTGTATGTATACATATCGTACGCCTACATCTAAGTGCTGTGCGCTAATTGCTTTCGAATGATGACGTTTTTCTCTTTGACCGTAAAATATGTTATGTCGACATATGCTATTTGGTTTGTCCGTGAAAGATAGACTTAAGTTGTTTTACCAAATTTCCACAGATATGTATAATCATGAAAAAAATATTTGCATGTGAATCTCAATTCATACCTATGTAGCCTGCTGTTGTCTCGACAATGTAATTTAAGGCCTACAGTAATTAAAAGCAAATTACAATCCGGCAGATTTCGCTTGCCTTAATTCAATTCATACATAAATTTGTTTGAGTGGCGTGATTTTATTTCGCACAATAGGCGTATATTCTCACTTTATCACTCTCTTATGCTACATATTTTGTGTGTGTTTAAAAACTTAGTTTAAAAGAAATAATAACGCAGTAACAGCAAGACCGCACGAAATTCTCAGCCTCAGAAAACTTTGCAGTGACTCATCATTATATTCATGGAAAAAAATGACTTTTAATAAAATTAGAAGAGATTTTTATAGTTTTTGCTCACGAAGACAGTATTCTTAAATCATTCAAAAAATTCTTATAAATAAAAGCAATAAGAAACCTCTAAATTCTCATTAGCTTACATAAAAAAAACCTGTGACTTACTAACCAGTAGCTCATAGCTTTGTGCATAACTTGTCACGTGAAATTAGGGTATTATTTATATACACATAAACGGCCCCATCATATCTTTCAAAACACTTGTCCCTTCCATGAGAAGTTATTACCCATTTCATCCAATCTTCTTAATAAAATATTATTAACTCTTCTTTAGTGATTTACCGTCAAATCGAACTTAAAAAAAAATTATTTGGTGGTTTAGAAAACTAATGAGAAAATCAACTTTCCGTGGGTAAATTTTAATAACCAAGAGGATGAGAATATTTTAAATTTTTTGTATTAAAAACAAAAAAAAAAAACAATAAGTTTTCCTTATTTCAAGAAGATATTTACATATATTTATAACATTACTAGGAACCTTTCATAAAATATTCAGAAATCTCTGATATCTAATTTCTTCTTCGCCTTCCGTCTGCCACATCGCATGATTCAGACACGTTTGCCTGGAAGTTATTCACAGATACGATCTTTTAAATTTTAGAAATCATACTTTTCACTGTGTAAAATGTTGGGCACCAGTTAGAACAACAATGAAGCTCGATACCATGTACGTGCCTTTTCTTCTTAACATTCTAAGATTTCATTGAGAATATTTGGCGCAATACTCACGTTGCTTTGAATTTGGTTTGTTTACTGGAATTTACTTAAGCCAAATTAAATATGTAAAAATTTAAAATGCTCCTTTTTCGAATCTTAGGACGTCCACTTTTACAAAAAAGATTAAGATGCTTGAAAACGAACGTGATATGTATTCGACTTCCGGAGATTATATTAGAATAGTGTCTGGCACACTCACACTATCACATATTCCAAAGTGTTTGTTGTACCATAAAAAAATCGCCACTACTCTATGTACGCATGTAAAGAGTACTCCCTAAAGATCAAGGAGTACCCAAAATTAACAGATATGTCGTAGAGCAGGATCATATACTCCAACTCTGCATTACATCAGAGTAGCACAAAACATCACTGACAACACAACCCAATAAATATAGTGGAGTGATGACGATCGTTAAAATACGATCATTAATCGAGTAGTAACAATAAGCTGGTGTAGAGACAAGATGGTTCGCTACCAGTTTTGCCACAAAATGTTTTTATTTTTTACCAAAATCACCGGAAAAATTTACCAAATTCAACAAAAAATTACCAAACTTATTTTATGTGCAGAGCCCTAACCGAGTACAAGAACAGTATCTTTAAAAAAAATAACCAAAATTAAATCACAAAAAAATTACATTTTAAATCTTGTAAAACTATGATGCGGCAATCATTTTTTCGACCACTGTATATAAACAAGTAATTTTTAGCAAAAAAAAACGACTTAAAAAAAAATATATATATAAAAGGTAGGACCACCCAAAACCTTCTAGGAAAGGATACGGTGAATATACTTAGCCACTTTCAAGCAGTTTGTTAAAGAACACACCATTCTAGTAGCCAAGGAACGCTGGAACAACTTTCGCTGCGAAACTTTCACGATTACCTGGTATTTCTATAAAAGGAAACGCTTACGGTCCACTTACTAATGTGGAATCAGAACCAATTTTGATATTTGACTTGTAGGACCGACTCGAAAAAATTACCAAATTGAAAAATAAATTACCAAATTACCAAACTTGATAAATAAAGAAAAAAATTACCAATTTTGGTTAAAAATTACCAAAGCGGCAACGCTGTTCGCTACTGCAGTACAGGGTAGTATTTTGTATGTGTGTACCAGGGATGTTGCGAATATTTGCAATCGCATTCGTTATGAGAATGATTCTCATAATTTTACACATTCCCTTCGAAATTCGCATTCGCTTTCGGCATTCGCATTCGCATCAAATGATACGAATGTTTTGCTAACGCGAATGCGAATGTGTACATGGGCTCTAAGGGTGCGGACAATAACCGGATTTTAGCTTCAGGCGCTAAACTGTTAGTAGTATATCAAGCAACATAGATGGGCATTCAACAATTACTGCTAAAAGTCTTAAAAGCAAACTAGAAATAATTTTAGATTCCTCCAGCGAAAGCGAAGGCTCGGATGTAGAATCTGGAGACATTAAAAAATGTGAAATTGATTGGTGGAAAACTAAACTAAAATATGTACGACAAATTGACAGATCCGGCCCCCAAATATTTGAGTGCTCCACCCGGAAACGTTCCAAGTGAGCAATTGTTCAGTGCAGCCGGCCTTATATACGAGAAGAAAAGGCAGCAAAATTACTTTTTTGAAATATAATATGCCCCTTTTGAACTTTAACTACTATGTATACTAGGGTTAAGCGAGCGCTCAATGTTCTAATAATTTACAAAATTTTTAAGTAATAAAAACGATGACTTAAGTTGATTATAGCTTTTTTAATGTTATTCCTAACATTCGCGAATGTGAAAAATATTACATTCGAAGCATCCCTAGTATGTTCTCCAATATGGCACAAATGGACCGCATGGTCCAAAGATTTTTGCAGGGCAGTACAGTTTTGCTTAATAACGATTGCTTTGCCGAACGTGCGCAACACGAAGTACCTTTTCCCGGGATGACTCCGGTAGCAATAGCAGAGGAACGTGATCCGTATGTGAAATGAACTGTTCGCTTTTTTTCGAACATGTCCCATGAAGAGACTAATTGTTAGTCGGGGACTCTCTGTAGTGATTAGTCGCATAATTTTTGGAAGGGCTTATAGTAGATATACCTGTGGCGACAGACGACGTTTTCAGCGAAATACAATTTATTTATGCGTGAATAGGAAAGCTAACAAGTAATTTTTAAGCAAAAAACAAAACCGACTTCAATTCTCATATAAAAATTTAAGATTATCGTTAATTTGATCCAATGATCGGATTTAAACCAAATTAATATGGAACAACCTTTTTTGTGAAGTCAGTTAAAAATTTAATACTGCATGATGCTTACATTTTACTGAAATAAAGTAATTTTAGAGAACAGCGGTAATTGGTTCACACATTTTCAATATTATGAAAGGCCCGGAGTGAACTTACTTCCATTATGAAATGTCGCCTAACTTCAAGCAGCATATGGAAATAGACGCCGCCCCTTCAGATAAACGTCGACATTTCCAAAAACTTAAAATTTGTCTACACTACTTAAGTAAGAATCCAAACTGCGATAAAGGCAGTGACAAGATTGGTAGAATGGGCACGTTCTTCATGTCTGCTTCGCTTGTTTTAAATACAATCGAAGGTAATTATAATAGCGTAGTCAAATGTTGTTGTACAAACATAGAAACGTGACAAACATAATTCTTAAAAAAAATTATGTGCAATGTATGAGAATGTACATTGTATATGTATGTGTAATAGAACTCTAAATATTTAAATCTTTGCACATGCTATTGCGAGCACATAAAAATACATACATATTTAGTATATGTATGTATGTACATATGCAATGCATGTGTAAAACAACGAAACAGTCTTTACAAATCTCACCCAAGGCCAAAGGTCGACAAGATGATAACGGGCATGAGGGGGGTGTTGGGAATGCTTTTCAAAATTAAATTGGAAAGTAAAGTATTGATGGACACTAATTGATGAATTGAAGCCAAAATGTACGATTTTCGAACGAATTGATGGGCTGTCAAACGACACTAATGAATTCAGCTGGTTCATGACGGTCGTTGGATAGACGACGGCCGATTTCACATTAGCCACCTTCTTCTTCTTCGTCTTGAGTGGCGTCTGAAACTAGTTTTTTGGTTGGAGTTGCAACATTTTTTGTCTATATTTGTATGCTTAGCATATAGTATGTGTACATACATACAAACATACATATTTAGTAGATAATTGGCGGATTCACAATGGTGTCGTAAGTGTCGTATTGTTGTATGTCGTAAACTTTAAAAGCTTAAATAAATGTTTAGAGAACTTAAAATCACAACCAACTATTTTTAACACTGCGAAAATTCATAATATGACTTTGGTGGTACTTTGCGAACACCCTTTTAATATATTTTTTAGGCGTTTAAAGCTTACGACATACAACAATACGACACATACGACACCGTTGTGAATACCCCAAATATAACATAAAGTTATAACATACCTATGTATGTGCATGTCTGTATGTTAGCTATGTGGTCATTCGTCTAAATAATATTTATAGTCGCAGTTTACTCCTCAGTTTCTTGGCATTCCACCATTTGCTTTTAAGCTTTAGTGGTGCTTCCTTAAAACAGTGCAAAATTTTTAATGCTCACATAAATAAGCAGTCAATTTTTTATTATGCTTGTTTCTTTTTTTATATCTCAATGTTTTTTTTTTTTATTCGCGGTCATAAAACTGTGAAGACTGCAGATAGTTTATTTCCAAAAATAATAAATAGCACCCTCAGAGAAGATGAGTTTGGCTGAAGTCTTGAAGTCAGTGATGGTGTTTAAGGAATGAACGAGTTTCATTAATTCATGCTTGAACTGATTCGGCGTGACTTGTCGGGGAGTTAGTGTAAAATCTATTGGAAACTGGAAGGTAAATAAGGGATTGAAAAAAACAACAAAAAAAAATAAAATTATAGGTAAGCAGCTTTTTGTAACATTTTTATAACGCTCTGGGCACTTTCCGTACATTTTTGACACTTAAGAGAGAGTAATATTTTTACTCTCTAATTACCGGACTCAGCCCTGGAAAAGTGTGGAACAGAGCTATTAAGTTGTTCCACCGAATGTATGAGTAAGGGTACACATCTAAGCACTTTATTGCTTCGTAAACCGTGTAAACCTCGTAAAGCATCTGTCAAAATTTTTATGAGAAATCGTTTTCACAAAATGCGTTAATTCAATACGTTTACATTGCAGTAACTAGAAATCAAAAACGTTGGTTGTTGTATAAAAGGCTGACTTCCAAAACGAATCAATACAAATTTTTGGAAACTGTTATAGTGCGGTATTCAAACTGTTTATATAATCAGAGTTGCGACACATTGCAACCATATACATTGCATATTTTAAATATTCAATTTAGCAATGAACAGTTTTTCTGAATTTTCCATTTTTTAAAACACCAATGGTAACCAATAACAAACGAAGCATCATCTTCGTTTCTGATGCGCTGATTGCGCTAGCGATGCGTTTCGATAAATTTTCGGATGGTTTTGGAAAAGTATACATTGTCAATATTTTGTAGTTCGGCGTTATGGAACATTATACTTTGTACGTATACAAAGCAATTGACGTTTTGGAAGTCAGCCAAACTATCGAAAACCATCGATGGTGTCACTATCGATGGTTTCGCAGCACTAAATGTATATACACATGTATATGTATGTAAGTATAAATATACAGCCATATGCTCCCCTAAAGGAAGCATTTATGAACAAATAGCACTTTGTTGTAATTGCTGTACGTAGCGGGATGTTGCACAGCAGGTGGCTAGATCGAGTCAAACACACAACTGTGCTGCCTGTGGGAGATCGTAATTTGGGCCTAACATCTGCAAAATTTATGTAGCCTCCTGCATGGCATTATGAATTTGAAAAAAAGAAAAAGATTTTTGCAACGATCTGCGTTTGCTTTATTGTTCTTTAATACCTATAAATATATACTGTGCACAATTGATGGTTTGGTTTTTAGTAATCATAAAATATGCTATTATTTATAGCTTAAAAATAAATGAACAAAGCAAAGTAAGTCTTACCTGAAACTGTAACTTGTGTTATAAGTAAGCCAAAAAATGCTTAAAATAACTTTCTATTCTTCGAACTACCCTTTTTATTTTTTATCTGTTATGTTTACCGCACAGCTCTGCCGCTGCAGAGCGCATTTTCTCAGTTCTGAAATTGATCAAAATAAATAGAACAAATCGCTTAGCTTTACCAATGGTGAAATGCATACTTAATGTTTTCAAAATTAATACAAACATTTAAATATTGATTTTTATGTTCACGCGAATAGGTTTCAGCAAAACAGGTATAAGTTGTAAGTTATATAAGTTGCAAAGTAGACCCAGTAGGCCGCCAGGTAGTGCAAATTATTATTACTTTCCACCTGACTTTTCATCTGCGGAGCATAACAACTTCCATGACTATTCCCCATGACTAACGCACAGCGATGGCATCCTTCGCATGAATGACTTTGTGTAGTACAAAAAGCTGCTCACTTCTTAACTTTGTCATCCACTCGCTTCATATCAATTTATTACTTCGGCTTCTCCTATTTCCCACCTACTTTAGTCAGTTGCAAATTCATTGTTATTCAAAATGCACGTGACTAGGCAATACATTTTTTTAGTACCTGCGGTCAAAATAATAAAGGCATATATGCTGGCATGAATAACATTAGGAACACTTTACAAATTGGCCTAGTGGGAAATTACAAAAAAAAGTTCAAAATTTTACAGCCGTGGCACTTTACTCAGTTTATATATACATCCAAAAGACTCTTATGTGAGTTTGCCAAAAATTTTATTTTAAGGATCGATATTTTAGTATGAATGGATAAGGGATTGATACCAGGAGCTTCCGGTGAGCAAATATCTCTTTTGGCATAAATGCCAGTTACGAGGTTTTGTACTTTAAGCGACGATATACATACACTTATACCCCATGGTGAAACGAATACAGAAGGTATCGCTGATTGTGATACCGCTAACGCTCTCTTGAAAATTTTGACAAAGTGTGACGTGATAGCAGATTTTATGTATTGTCTGTGTAGTATACATATATATACTGACAGATGTCTCCCAGCTCTCTCCTCCGGCAAATCTGCGATGACGTCATATTCACGTTACTCTTACGAATTTCACATAAATCTTGTAATTCTATCGGTCTTGCTTATACCCTTTCGGCATTAACTCCTTCTGAGTCCCATAAGTACAAAAAGTATTTACATAGACTAAAAATAAGATGCTGGGTCAACCTGGTACTGATTATTTATTATATGCAAATAAAATAATAAAGTAAACACAACAATTTTTATCTGTACCAAACTGAAACTTTTNCAACGCTCTCTTGAAAATTTTGACAAAGTGTGACGTGATAGCCGATTTTATGTATTAGCTGTGTAGTATACATATTTATACTGACAGATGTCTCCCAGCTCTCTCCTCCGGCAAATCTGCGATGACGTCATATTGACGTTACTCTCCCGAATTTCACATCAATCTTGTACTTCTATCGGTCTTGCTTATACCCTTTCTGCATTAACTCCTTCTGAGTCCTATAAGTACAAAAAGTATTTACATAGACTAAAAATAAGATGCTGGGTCAACCTGGTACTGATTATTATATGCAAATAAAATAATAAAGTAAACACAACAACCATAGAGTAAATTTTTATCTGTACCAAACTGAAACTTTTTTTTTCTAATAATAAACGATTAGCTGATTCACAAAATTAATTGAAAACTTGTATCAACAATGATTTGATTCAACTAACAATATTGTCCTATCAAGATAGTAGTTTTGTAATTATTAACAAATATACATTTGTCCCAATTGGAAGTCTCAAGTAATTTGCCGCCTTTCGCAAACTAGCTATTTATTTCGCCATATCCAACTATGCTACCTGGTCACTATAACCACGTCTTGGCATGTTATAACTATAAACCTTTTTCTGGGTGTTGTCCAATCCATTTTAGTACAATAAAGTGCAAGTTTGAAGTCGCTNTATTATATGCAAATAAAATAATAAAGTAAACACAACAATTTTTATCTGTACCAAACTGAAACTTTTTTTCTAATAATAAACGATTAGCTGATTCACAAAATTAATTGAAAACTTGTATCAACAATGATTTGATTTAACTAACAATATTGTCCTATCAAGATAGTAGTTTTGTAATTATTAACAAATATACATTTGTCCCAACTGGAAGTCTCAAGTAAATTGCCGCCTTTCGCGAACTAGCTATTTATTTCGCCATATCCAACTATGCTACCTGGTCACTATAACCACGTCTTGGCATGTTATAACTAAACCTTTTTCTGGGTGTTGTCCAATCCATTTTAGTACAATAAAGTGCAAGTTTGAAGTCGCTTCAAAATACCGTTGATTTTTGTAGTTTTTTTTACGGTGTTGCGCATTTTCTATCATACGACGCATGAACAAAATATATTAGGGGTACTCATCTATTCGCGCAAGTTTCATATTTGAGCAATTGGGCAACTTTGCGCAGTGTCTTTCATGAGGACAATTTTATATTCTGTGCAATTTCAGACTTTTAATCATTTTACAATGCTTAAGTTAAGAAGTTGAACAATTGAAACTCGAATTTAAGAAAATATTTAAGTCTTACGAAAAAGAGTTGAGCACAAATCAAAATGAAAGTAAACAAAATATAGCTTTCCATACGAATATTTACATTTCATTTGCGAGGGTTTTAAATTGCGCAGTTTGCCTAGTTTGCGAGAGTTTGGCGCTTTTAAATGAGTACCCTTATTTTGATATGGAATAAAATACACAACACCCTCGACAAAAAAAAAATCTCAAAAATTGAATGGGCTAAAAATTCTGAAAAAAAGTTTGAAGTTTTGATGAAAATTTAACGATTTTTTTTATGTTACAAAGTTAGAAACTTTGAGTTTTATGTTGCAATTTTTATGCTTTACTATCCTTGAATATATTTACAGAATTTAAATTAAACCAAGATTCTTAAAAATGCATTAAAAATTAAAAATCTTGAAGGATAACATTTTTAAAGGACATTTTTGACATACTCTAAGAGGATAATTGAAAACAGTTGTTAGAATTAATCTTGCTTTGAATTTTTGTGTAAACTTTTGGAAATATATTAAAATTTATAGTCCTGACTACCTGGTAAAAACTAAAAACGCAGATTTACTAAATAGTATGCCCTAATAAATAAAAGATTATTCTGATAACTTTGACTGCAAGTCGGCACGGATTGCTGTAGTTCGAATTGCATACAATTTTATTAGGATAGTTTTTAAGACAAAACAATAAAATGAGAAAAAAACAACTTTGAATTTTTGGGACAGTCTAGTACAGTGCTCGTCAAAGTGGTGGTCCGCGNCATTTTACAATGCTTAAGTTAAGAAGTTGAACAATTGAAACTCGAATTTAAGAAAATATTTAAATCTTACGAAAAAGTGTTGAGCTCAAAACAAAATGAAAGTAAACAAAATATAGCTTTCCATACGAATATTTACATTTCATTTGCGAGGGTTTTAAATTGCACAGTTTGCCCAGTTTGCGAGAGTTTGGCGCTTTTAAATGAGTACCCTTATTTTGATATGGAATAAAATGCACAACACCCTCGACAAAAAAAAAATCTCAAAAATTTAATGGGCTAAAAATTCTGAAAAAAAGTTTGAAATTTTGATGAAAATTTAACGATTTTTTGTATGTTACAAAGTTAGAAACTTTGAGTTTTATGTTGCAATTTTTATGCTTTACTATCCTTGAATATATTTACAGAATTTAAATTAAACCAAGATTCTTAAAAATGCATTAAAAATTAAAAATCTTGAAGGATAATATTTTTAAAGGACATTTTTGACATACTCTAAGAGGATAATTGAAAACAGTTGTTAGAATTAATCTTGCTTTGAATTTTTGTGTAAACTTTTGGAAATATATTAAAATTTATAGTCCTGACTACCTGGTAAAAACTAAAAACGCAGATTTACTAAATAGTATGCCCTAATAAATAAGCCACAAAAGATTATTCTGATAACTTTGACTGCAAGTCGGCACGGATTGCCGTAGATCGAATTGCATACAATTATATTAGGATAGTTTTTAAGACAAAACAATAAAATGAGAAAAAAAAACAACTTTGAATTTTTGGGACAGTCTAGTATACATACCGAGTACATACGTACGTGCTATAGAAATCACACAAAGCATGTGTGGACGCACTGGGTTTATGTGCGGTAATTTGTACGAAAATAAGTACTATACGCTGTGACCATTAAATGCTGGTTTGTAAAATTTAATTCGTCGCAAAACGTATTTCTACAGAAAACAAAATTTTCCTTACATTATCCTTCAAGCAACAATAGAGCTTCATTTGTACGGAATAATTAAATTAAATTAAAATCGAAAATTCAAATGGAAAACTTGTAAGAACGTAGGCATTGCAATGAAGCCATTTTAACGTTTCAACGTTGCTTTTCACTACAATCTACAAAATGGAAAAGCAATTTTTCACGGGCATGAATGTGTTGTGTATGTATTCGTTTCGAATGCCATGTAAGGAGCTCGTTATTTTTTATACCCGAGCGCACTTGTGCACAAGGGTAT
>NW_016165126.1:0-13172 GCF_001687245.7 Rhagoletis zephyria | reverse complement strand
AAAAAAGGAATAATCGAGTAAGCAGCTTTTTTACATCCGGTGGATGCGCTGACATAAGACATTTTAAAAAGGGAAACCCAATTTTGTTATGTTTAAGGTTTGAAATGGTCGGAAGAAAAGTTCTTTGCGTTCCTTTAGTTCATGAGATCATAGGAGACTACACTGTAGACCTAAACTTCCACATAGTTCATGGAACTTAATTTTTTGTTTTTACTTTCGTCTGATAGAAATTGTAGAAAAAATTAAGCAAAACGAAGAAAAATTAATATTTAAACTGCGCAAATCTAAGCGAACCAGCCACGCTGGATACGCTGCAAATTAGGAAATAAGAACAAAAATGTTTACGTCGCGTCGTTTGGAGGAAAATATTTGAATTCATAGAAAACTGAATGAATTCGAATACAGTAAAATTTTGTATGCATATAAAGTCCATTAGATCCTCAATAAAAAATTTTGTGCTTTTTTCGAGAAAAAAACGCGATTTTTCTTGGGCTGTAGTACTTTTTCAAATTCAAAACTTGGCAACACTGGTGAGTGTACATATTTATATATATATTGCCGTTGTATGCGAGTATAATGATGAATGATATTTCATGTGGGATGACGGTTGCAACGATATTTCAAAGCGACCATTTAAGCTGCACGATTTCGTAACGGAGCGGCTATAGTTCAGGCATCGGCAGAAGCTGTAGGGGCGGTAACGTTAATGGTGGGAGTGCTAATGATGGCGTTGACTATGGGATAAAATGATTGAATTTCATATCGTAGATAGTAGACAACAGCCATTCACCTTAATGAAATTAGAGACCTTAGACGGAAAAACAAATACTATTTTAGATGGGAACGNCCGCGGGCGTATGTATGTGTACATATGTATGTACGTATATCCATATATTTATGTAAACTATTAAAACCGCCTACATTGCCAAATGAGTACTAATATTTTTTTTATATACTTACTACTATATTCTCATATAAGTCCACATAAAATATTATACATATTCGAGTTTTTTTGTACTTTTCTTCATAAAAATACTTTGGGGCAGTTCGCTAAATTGGGCTATTACAATATTTAGAATGGGCAAGAAAGAGCCATTAGCGAGTCCAACTTGCGTTTTCGGGGCAATAAACCACCTATACATACATACATATACATATACATATATCTCTTGTGCACGAATCTGGCAGTGTAATTAAAATAGATTTGTATTATTGTTGTACACGTTAGGAATATTCGTGGTGTGTGTAGGAAAATTATGTCGATAATTTAATTGGCTCATAAAAAGTTATTAGCATTAATTAAAGTTAATTGTATGATTGCACCTCCTGAAACCTTGAGAATTTTTCACTTCTTATACAAACATAGATATTACATATATTTACATACGTATATGTATATGTATATACACTCCTATTCACTTGAATAGCCAAACTTTTTTAAGATCCGAGCTTGTTTCTGGATTTGTGGTCATCGGAGAAGCTTAATTTCTTTCAGTGTGGTGAAAATGAAGGAAACACCTTGATTACTTTGGTCTTTATTCGACTATTTATCAAACTTCACAAAAAATCTGCTCACTTTTTTGATTCATTTGAATGAGCACAGTGGCTTTAACTCAAGCAAAGGGTTAGATGGAATCAACAAAATTTTACTTCCAACAGATCGCCTGCACACCCCTGGATCCGCGAAGCCCTCAATTTATGCATCTTTTGCAAGTAAAAGTGCGCTGGATTTTCCATTCTTGCTCTGTTATAATTTGAAATGTCCTTTAAACTCTCCAAAAAGTTTTAATTACAATTTCAAAAACTTTTCTTTAGAAAAAAGAATGCTACGTGTACTCAACGCGCACAACGTTTATGTACGTTGATGGCATGCCGTATATTTTCAATTTTTGGTAAAACGTATAACGCTAGGCGCACATTGCATCAGATAGGCTGACCGATTTCGGCCGAACAATTTGACTGTCCGAACTGATGCGCACACTTACCCAGATTATTTACCGACCGTATTTGTACGCAGAAATCTAGTTTTCATTTCAATTTCGTAAGCAGTGAAATGTTTTAATAAATTTTAATTGACATACTCTAAAAACATGTGATTTTATATGTGACTTGTTTGTTTTGCATCCAATAAGTTAATTTTTCGCAATCCATTTTGGTACTTTTCACCTGACATCGGACGAGAAAGACAAACATGTTTGAATTCATCGTCACTGACGAGCGTTAACGGCCGCTTTCGGTTCGGGTATCGGTTTATGTGTCAAACCGCTCATATAATTACAACTGTTTATTCATATCGCCCGCATATAGCCGATATAGGCCAATGCCGGCTGCAGTGTGCGCGTAGCGTAAATTTCGTAAAGTCGAAATACCGTTCACAATTAATTACATTCGCGTACCTGATAATTATTGAAAGGTATGAAAACTATCAGCTTTTTGTGTTCTCGTAAGCAAAAAACTTACAAAGTAGGGGAAATGGAGATCGCAAAACATTTCATTTTGAGGGAAAGTTGTTAGTTTCTGCTGGAAAAATGTTAGCCAACAGCAATCTGCCAACATCTTTTCGGCCGCTGTGGTGTAGTGGTAAGCAGGGCGCGCTTCCACTCCGCAACGCCTGGGAACAAAAAAAAAATATATGTATATATAGAAAAAAGGGGATCTTTTCAATTTTCTTTAATATCTGTCTTACCTACATTAGAATAATAATAAAATTAATGTTTTTCATTTCCAATAATAATTTTATTTAAAAATAAAATTTTTGATTTTGTTGTTTTTTTTTTTGGGCTCTTTGTAGCATTTAGAATTTACATGTGGTTCTTTTCGGCCTCGGCGTTGCCCACCCCTGATATACATATTTCCTCTGCAATAACGACGCAACCTGAAACTAAAAAACCTCACTACTGTTAAGTGGCTGATTTTCTTGGTTAATCCGTGTCTAGTCCTTACTCTTTACTAAAGTTCAAGTAAGTGTTAGTAAGAATTACTAAAGTAAGCAGTAAGAATAATCAAAGTAAATAATGCGGTTTAGAGACGTGAGGCCCTCAACAAAGGTGCATTTTTATAAATATTTAGTTGAGTCTCTATTTCAGAGGATCATCGATATATACTAGGGATGTTATTTTTTCGCTTTTTACGAACCCGGGATTTTCGGGATTAGTTCCGGGATTCAGATATTCATTATTTTTCAACAACTTAAATCAAAACAATTGCGTCTGTATTGTTTGAGAAGCTCTCCTGTCATAAAATAAATATTAAATAAATGGGTTTGAAACCTACTTTTTTTATTTAAAGAGGCGTTTTTAGTTTTAATCTCTCACGTCAGAACTGATTTTAAAGGACTTCGTAATTTCAAAGATATGATTACATAATTCCTAATATTATTTAAAAAATTCAATGCAATGTAGAATAAAAATATGGGTACCAAATTAAAGAAATTTTTATACAACCTTAGTTAATTTTTTTTTTGTTTCACAAGGAAGAATAAGTAATTTGTTAAGTTGATAAAGTTAGAAGGACAAAATTCGAGGATGTTATCGAGTTTATATAAGTCCTTAACATATAATTTTTTCAAAAACAAATATTGCGAAATTTCAGGGATAAAATTTTAAAAGGACATTTTCAATACTTACGAGTCATTATGCACAAAAAAAATGAATCTGTTTAAATTCTTCAGAATTTCCTCTTTAATGTGATACCCATACCTTTTTTCTAAGCACATTTCATTGAATTTAAATCTTTTTTTTTTTTTGAATTACTTTATTTGGCCCATGGTTTGCGAATATATTAATTTTTGTGTGCAATATTTACTATCGCACGGTGTTATATGTATAATGAGCTAGACATTTATAAATAATATTAATTGTTAAATAAAAAAAGAAATATAGCCAACACTGGTCAATAAAAGGGGTTTTTATTTTTGCAATCAGTGCAAGTTATAAATCCCGAAAGTCCCGGGACTATTTGCCAAGAATCCCGGGATTTTTGGGACCACAAAAATGCCGGGATCCCAGGATTAACATTCCTAAGAGAGAAAAAGTCAAAGAAATTTAACTCTCATCCGATGTTCTGGTGAAATTTCACCCATTTTTAATTTCATGATCATGTAACTTATGCAGTAGTAGTCAAATACATATTACCATTATTAAAAAAGTGGTATCCTCACATTTGTTTCGATACAAGTTTCCACAGTCATATGGCGCAGAGTCATTTTTCTAGCGGAAGGAACGCTTTCTGGGCGACAGTATCGGAAATATAAATAGGGTCGCAATATATTGACATGTTTTGACCACCTTTTTTCGGTTTATTTAGTGCTTATATTTTTTTTTATAGAAGTATGGCTCATTAAGACATTACATACAGTAAAATATTTTCGTAGAACATTTCAACCTATTAGCTCCCGCCTAAAAGAGTCGTTTTGATCCTTACGCCAAGAANGGTTTTGACCACCTTTTTTCGGGTTAGTTAGTGCATATATTTTTTTTTATAGAAGTATGGCTCATTAAGACATTACATATAGTAAAATATTTTCGTAGAACATTTTAACCTATTAGCTCCCGCCTAAAAGAGTCGTTTTGATCCTTACGCCAAGAAACCCGCAAAAGGTTTTACGAAAATATTTCCTATGAAATTTTGCTATATAGTATGTCTTAACCTTTAATTTCGCTCAGAAATTTATTTTAACCACCTCTTTCGACTTTTTTGATAACTACTTAAGCCGAGACGTTAAAATTTTAGGGTTTTAATTTTATAGACTTTTACTAGACTTTTAGTAGGCCATATAATAAAAATACGAGCTAACTTTTGCAAATCCATCGAGTGTTTTATTACTGNCTCTTTCGACTTTTTTGATAACTACTTAAGCCGAGACGTGAAAATTTTAGGGTTTTAATTTTATAGACTTTTACTAGACTTTTAGTAGGCCATAAAATAAAAATACGAGCTAACTTTTGCAAATCCATCGAGTGTTTTATTACTGGATATATGTATACACTTTCGGAAAATATTAGCAAAGTCCGGGCTGGTTTGAACTGTCATAAAATTGTCGCACAGTGTTATCTAACAAAAATCATATAGCAAATCCAAATTTCAAACTTTGTGCAAAAATTAGAAAAATTCTGCAAGGTTTGATCTCAATCCCAAACTTTTCAAGTTAGAAATTCTAGAATTTCGTATGCCGTTTCTTATAGTTTTATAGTCCATTTAATTTAAGAACAAGTAGTTGCTGAAAAAAACCGCTGATTTTTGATATTTTTTTTCCTTTTTGCTGNCAAAAATTAGAAAAATTCTGCAAGGTTTGATCTCAATCGGAAACTTTTCAGTTAGAAATTCTAGAATTTGGTATGCCGTTTCTTATAGTTTTATAGTCCATTTAATTTAAGAACAAGTAGTTGCTGAAAAAAACCGCTGATTTTTGATATTTTTTTTCCTTTTTGCTGACTGTCAATCATTTGCTTCCGAGCAAAGTCTGTTCGATTTTTTTTTTGGTATATGAAAAAAATGTGAAACAGTCAGCAAAAAAATTATCAAAAATTAAGCGACATTTTTCAGCAACTTAAATGGGCTATAAAACTGCATACCAAGTAAATAATAGATAATTGTAGCAATCAATTTGAATTTTAATTAATTATCGTTCCTGTCGAGCCAAAAATTTGTAAAAACTACTATCGAATTGAAAGAGATCATCACTGTTAGTTACTAAAGTGCATGTTTACATTTCGTTACCTTAACATAGAAAAGCCGTAACTAACTTCAAAATCCAAATTTCACCTTTTGGTTGATTGTGATGTATTTGATCGAATTATAAATCCCTACAGCGTTTGATGCAATAAAAAATTTTTCTTAGTTACGGCGTTTTTGCATTTTAGTGACGATGTGAGATAGGGTCTTTCTATATTAATATCTCACCGCCTTTTCTATTAAGAAAAGCAATGTATTTTTTTTTTTTGTAGTTTAATAGGGTAGAAAGATTAATCCAATCCTTCTGAAGCTTCCACCCTGTACGATCAATAGTAAATTTAATTAGAAATTCATTCAACGGCTATATTTATTTCACAACAAAACTTTTGAGTAAAAAACAACGTCAGTTAACTGCTCAACACATGATCAGCTTCTTTTGGTAATCCTGTTTGTATCGCACTTCCAAGTAAGAGTGCTTAGAGCACACAGTAATTTCAATAATTCATTTTAAGAATTCACGCTTCACAATACGTCTGTCAAGTAACGTGGCTCACCTCCTTCTTTTCGGTATCTGGAAAAATGTATGAGTTCCGCTTAGATAATTTTCCACGAAAAGTCACACAGTTGAAATAACTAATTATACGAACTTTTATCCGAGGAGTTGAAAAATGTACTATATATGTACTTACGTATATGTATGTGCATATATGTGCGCTTTTTGTCCATTAGTTCTTGTTTGGAGTGGTACAAAAAAATCTATCGAAAGTTGTAGGTACATAGATAAGTACTTACATACATACTTATGTAAATATTTATGTATATTATTTGTACCTCTGATGTCGAGAAATGGAAGGAATTTCCGCCATCCCTTGTCAATTTGGTTTGGTGACAAACCGGTTTTGACATTGTGCCGTCCTGCCTGCTTTTCGTTCTCAACATCCAATTTGACAAAGGACGACGGAAATTCGTTCCAAAATACTTATGTATGGATGTATGTACACCTATGCGATTCTGTCGCAACGAATCCGACCCGTTTTTCATGCTACAGACGTTACTGCTTCGAAAACGCAAGTACGCACACATCTGCAGCAAAAACTGTCAATTTATAGACAAACAAAAAGTATTTTTCCACAAAAATAAAATTTTTAACTTTTCTACATCAAATATGTTTTGTTTTCTTACGTTCAATTTTGTTTTAATATTGTAAAATCCTTCCATTGACCTTTTTCGTTCTCAAAACGCGGCAGTCCAAAAGAAGAACTGTGAATGTTCGAATAAATCGCTGCAGCAAAATCGTACAAGTGTTCCTCTTTTAACATTGAGGCATTGTTGTAATATTTGTCGGAACAGATTCGCACCGACACAATCGCGTAGCCAGTTTGACGAAACAATTTAAGTGACATTTTTTTTTAACTTAATCATTTTTCACTTCAATTGCTGCTGAAACCTGTCAGAATAACCAACTAAACACACATGCCCATATGATTACTTTTATACTTTACCTTTCCGTCGTTGTTGTACATACATATATGTATATGTAAGTATAGTCTTAACCGGCATTATTTTATATTAAATTTTTTACCGGTAATTTGTAAGCCTCTTTTTTAGCCGTCAATTTTAAATGCACAGATTTTAAACTTCCGAAAATTTATATATATATTTTCAATTCTCAATATCAGGCTTTCTCATGCATATCCATATTCATATCGCACACGATCTTCAAAAGTGGCACAACTTACAATTTGGCATTTTTGAAATTATGCTCTAAAAATGTACACAGAGCCTTTATTAATCTTTCAGCAAAAACTGGATAAAATTTTTGTTATAATTTGTTGAATAAACTAAAACCAAAGGCAATGTCTCCCTTGCCCATATGATTAGTATTAATTTTAATCTTCAATCATAATCCCTTTTTTAGGCTCGCACAATATTATTTATAGAATAAGAAATCATGTAAATCTCGCCAACGTGAAAAATTTTATACTATGATACTATGGAATGTATAGTAATTATCATAACTTTACGGCATTTACATATTGACAAGATTTGACCATTTGTCTTAATATTTTTTTAATCTTCATTATTTGTTTATAAAAATATAGAATAATCTTTAACAAAAACCATATAAATCCACGCTTGAATCTTTGTGCAATATTTGAAAACAAAAAACCAACAAACTTTCGCAAAAATTTCGAACGTTTTAATTCGATTTTTAAGAAATATTTTGAGTACGCAGTTTTTTAGCCCATTCCATTTTACTGCAAGTTTAAAGTAACTAGGACTTAACGTTGATTTTTGGCAATTTTTTTTCTTACGATGTTAGTCATTTTATTTCATATGAAGCATTTTCGACAATTTTTTTTTTTATATGGAGAAAATGGGCAACAAACATTCCCAAAAATTAATGGTAATTGAAATTGGGCTACAAAACTGCATACTCAAAATATTTCTAAAAACTCGAATCGACGAGCTCGAAATTTTTACAAAGTTTGTTAATTTCTTTTTTAATTTTGCACAAAGATTTAAATTTCGATTAATATGGTTTTGGTTAAAAAATATGCTATGTTTTTAAAAACAAATAATTAGAATTAAAAAATATTAAGATAATTGTTGAAATCTTGACAATAACGAAGGCCCCTATTATGAGTTGCATTCGATTTTCAACTGTGGTCGAAAGTGCTGCATGTGTAGCGCTATTCTGAATTTCGCTCGTTTAGTTGTTGTTGGCGACCGCTGTGGTGTAGTGGTAAGCAGTGCGCGCTTTCACTCCGCAGCACCTTGTACTTGTTGTACATTTTCTTCCATATAAAGTATGCTCGTTTGTATGGGAGAAAATGCCTAGCACCATCAGCAAGAAAAATTATCAAAAATCAACGCGATTTTCTAGCGTCTTGAAATTTGCACTTTAACCTACTAAAATTTAATAAGCTGCAAAACTGCATCCCAATATTTTTCTAAAAATTCTGAATAAAAAGTTTAAAATTTCTGGGTGAAATTGTTAGTTTGTTGAATTTTCATAATTTTTGTACGAAGTTTAAAATATGGACTTTTATTAAAAGATATAAACATTAAATAAATAAAAGAAAAAGAGCAAAAACTAGTAAAAATGTCACTTGACTTAATCGGCGGACCACAAGTGTACATATATACATATGTATGTGTGTACATGTATGCATATATACGAACGAACATTTCCTTACGCTGCAAGATTCGTTGCGATGATTCGTGTGAGGTACAAGTGCTTGTATCAAAAGTAACGAGTAAAGTAACGATACAAAAGATACGGGTGTTGATTGGATTAGTAACGAATACATACGGATCCAAATTTTCGTTACTTTTACAGCTGTACCCCACACAACGCTCTGCAATTAATTGGCCCTAGGCGAGCAGCCAAAGGAAATTACATAATTTAATTAAACCGATTACACGGTGCGACAGTGATTAATACATATCGAACATACAAAAAATGCTAATAGATTTGTTATAGTCTCCCTTATTAAAAAAATAACCGTTCTAACTTTTAGTTTTCGAAAGTTACCTATGTGGTTTTCGTTTCCGATTTTAGGATATTTTTTTTTTGTACATTTACCTAGAACTGCACCTTGAAATTTGTAGGGTGTACACTGAAGCAAAAATCCATCTCTGGATCAAAGAAAAACTTTCCTTACTTTAAGGTCGAAAATTCTTCCGAATGAGTAAAAAATTCTCCCGGATGGGTACTTTGTGGAATGTGTAAAAAAGTACACGCAAATATGGAACCGTGTATGTAATCTATCATTTTGAATGTTGGTTATGAAAAGAGGATAAAACTTCTTTAGTGCTATTTCGTTCCCATTTTTCTTCATTTTGATTGCTGTTTTTCTTCAATTAAGAGACGTTTTTTTTAAGCGTAGCGAAGCGCGCTGGTTATACGTATAAAGTAAATACATAGATATGTATAAATTTATGCTTACTTTAACAATTTATTTTTAATGAATGTGTATGTATATGTGTATGTAATTAATTTTTAATTAGGATGAAAGCAAACGCAAGTTGAGAAATTTTTCTCATTAAGTACCGTAAGATGATGCCCTCTCTAATTATTGGTAATGAAATGAAATTCAACTGACTACATCACTTATTTAAAGTACGTTAGAAGTTGGCGTATTATATCAGGCAATTGCTCTAATAGCCTTAAACGTATGCATACATACAAATATTAAAATAAATAAGTACTTATGTACAAACATGGACACTCTTACTACTTATGTAGTGGATGTAACTTCAATTAAGTTCTGATATCGAGCTATCGTATCCCGAGCCTACACGTGTACAGGTATTTTTGTAATTATAAAACATCATTATATATTGTATAAACAATGTGTACTCAGTATAAATATGATTGCATGCATTTTCACATTTAAGTAGATATGTATGTATGTACATTAGAGCGGGTAAATTTTTTTTACTATGCGCGAATAGCATAAGAGGATTCTACTTGTAATTCTAAGCAAATTTGCCGAAGAAACCATTGGTCGAAAATCAATTTGGAGTTTGCCAAATCGGGAAAACCGGATTCGAAGAAAATGTGAAAATGTTTACTATTGCGCCGTCTGGTGGAAGTTTTAAGAAACAGATAAGTAGGTACAGAAATGGATTCCTCATACAAAAAAAAACCCTTATAGTATGTTTTTATACAAAATTTTAGCACTTCTTTACGACACTTCAGAAATATGCTTAAAAACCTATTTTCGCAATTTGGCAAACTTGAAATCGATTTTAGGCCCATGGTTTCTTCGGCAATTTTTCTTAGAATTATACGTAAAAGCCTTCTGTTATATACGTGCATAGTCGAAAAAATATCCCATACAAATTGACTCTCCCTAATGTACATAGAAGGTGTACCAATCCATGCATTTCTCCGTTTGAAGGAAAATCTTTTATTTGATACATGAATACAACCCTGAAAATTAAAATGAATGAACGATAAATGAGCAAAAAGAAGGAAAAACAAATGTCATAGAAATTGAAGTTGAACTTGCCGTGTAAACAGAGAGTTGAATTTGCGGAATTTGGTGAACACTTTCTATAAGCTCATCTGATATTAGGAATTGACGAGCTCTTCTCAACCTTTTTCAGTAATGTTCGGATTTCCTTAGCAAAAAGTTAATTTGCATCCTTTCCAGTTCGTATTATAAAAACAACATACTTTTAGCAAAAAAGTAGCTGTATATAAAATTTTAAGTACCTATTTAATATTTGAAAAAGGCTTCGTATTAATTGCAANCTTCTTCAAACTTCTTAGAATTATACGTAAAATATATATACGTGCATAGTCGAAAAAATCTCCCTTACAAATTGACTCTCCCTAATGTACATAGAAGGTGTACCAATCCATGCATTTCTCCGTTTGAAGGAAAAGCTTTTATTTGATACATGAATACAACCCTGAAAATTAAAATGAATGAGTGATAAATGAGCAAAAAGAAGGAAAAACAAATGTCAATGAAAAGAACTGTCATAGAAATTGAAGTTGAACTTGCCGTGTAAACAGAGAGTTGAAATTGCGGAACTTTCTATAAGCTCATCTGATACTAGGAATTGACGAGCTCTTCTCAACCTTTTTCAGTAATATTCGGATTGCCTTGGCAACAAGTTAATTTGCTTCTTTTCCAGTTCGTATTATAAAAACAACATACTTTTAGCAAAAAAGTAGCTGTATATATAATTTTAAGTACCTATTTAATATTTGAAAAAGGCTTCGTATTAATTGCAAGTTCATTATTTTCAAAGGTGCCTTATAACTTCTCGACCAAATTAAGCTCGTCTTTTTGAGTTAGCATTTTCGAGACTTTTAATGCATTTACTCTTTGTGAGCTCAATCAACTCAAAACGCACTCTTATAGAAAAATTTGCTCAATTTGATAAAAGCCGGCGGGATAAGCCGGATTCCGGATATCTACCGGATACCCGGCACATCTCTAGTCTAAAGTCTGGCATGCCCTTACCTATCTCTTTTGCTGCCTCTAATTCATTTTTCACTAAAGTGTTTATTTCTTCGTAAAAAAATCAATCAGTAATGCAAAGTGTTATAAAATAGTATTTGGCATGTTTTTCAAAGCTAACCTGATTATAATAATTAAAATTGTTTTCTTAAAAAAAAAGTGTTAAGCAAAAACGTCTGCACTTATTTATAATGACGCACTCCTTATATAATTTCTTTAAAAATGGAAGAGCCTACAAAGTCTAACCGGATATCATTATCAAAAAATTAACCACTCAATTTTAAGAGACTTCTTACCATGCAAAAGTCATNAGTTCATTATTTTCAAAGGTGCCTTATAACTTCTCGACCAAATTAAGCTCGTCTTTTTGAGTTAGCATTTTCGAGACTTTTAATGCATTTACTCTTTGTGAGCTCAATCAACTCAAAACGCACTCTTATAGAAAAATTTGCTCAATTTGATAAAAGCCGGCGGGATAAGCCGGATTCCGGATATCTACCGGATACCCGGCACATCTCTAGTCTAAAGTCTGGCATGCCCTTACCTATCTCTTTTGCTGCCTCTAATTCATTTTTCACTAAAGTGTTTATTTCTTCGTAAAAAAATCAATCAGTAATGCAAAGTGTTATAAAATAGTATTTGGCATGTTTTTCAAAGCTAACCTGATTATAATAATTAAAATTGTTTTCTTAAAAAAAAAGTGTTAAGCAAAAACGTCTGCACTTATTTATAATGACGCACTCCTTATATAATTTCTTTAAAAATGGAAGAGCCTACAAAGTCTAACCGGATATCATTATCAAAAAATTAACCACTCAATTTTAAGAGACTTCTTACCATGCAAAAGTCATAGACGAAAGTTTTCGCCTATCTTGATTATGACGGCTGTTTCAAAGACTTTTGTACTGAATTTATAATTAAGCGACCTCCATTGCATATGTGAAAATTACGTGATTGACCGAAAAATCTAACTCACGCACATTCACGCCACCAAAAATTTCAGTTACGCACGACCACGGAGGTTTCGTGATTTTGCCTCAAAACCGCTCACGTTTACGCGTGAAAAACGTGTTTTGCCCCTCTCTAGTTGGAATAAATAACACGCCACAATAATAATAAAAGTAGCTATCTATCTTTGACTGTTACTCGGTCGTGCAAATATGGATACTGCATAAGCATCTGATGGAACGTGTGTCGCTGGCTGATCTTGATTTTGCACCAAGGCAATGTCCAGCGTCAGAGATGCATGATAGTTGAATTGAAAAACTCACATTTTATATTGCTTCCCCCAATGACCAACTAAGTACCTAACTGTTTGTAGTCCCAAAAGGGTGTTAAGGGCTGTTCCCTTAGCTGCACTAAAGGAATAGTTTCCGAAACTGATGTCTGAGGATTGGAATAAATCTATCACTATTAAGCTCTACCCAGAATTGAACCGGACGACGGCAAAGCGGTCGGCGGTAAGAGAACAGCTGTATAGTTGCCGCAGTGAAATCCGTCAGAGTAAACACAATT
>NW_016165125.1:19211-28800 GCF_001687245.7 Rhagoletis zephyria | reverse complement strand
GGCCAGGTACCCAGCCATCATGTGTGCAGAATATCTCAGCAATCTCGTTGAGAGATCGGTGGTATTAAGCAATCAAGGGCGTCCACGAAAGCATTGAAAATACCAGGTAAAGAAGGACCTGTTTATTTTTGGGATGAACAATTGGTGGAAATTTGAAAAGAAGAGCTAAAATTGACAATTTTTTTTTGGCATCGGCCCAAACCGTCAAATGTAGCGTGAATGAATATATACATACATACATTCATACACACATGCAACCACGAAACACAGTGGGGAAACATGAATAATTATAATAAAAGGTATGCAGATAAAAGCAGATGAAATGCAGAAAAATATCTTGAAGGCATTTTTGCAATCCACAATGAAGTTCTACCAAACTGCAGGCGAGCCCAGAAACATATACATACAAACATATGCATTAGACTGGGTCGCGAAAAATTTGTAAATACAACACAAGTATTGCGAAATATTTGAAGTTGCAGATAAGATTTGCAATCCGCGCAATTCGCAGTACAGCCTAAAATCTAAAAATGCATACATTCTGGTATATAAAAATTTAAGTTTCGCATGGGTTAATTTATCTAGCCTAAATTAAAAACACTTATTAGCAGTTTTCGAGCATAAACGCAAGGCCTTCTGAGTTCTAAATTCTTCTTATTGAGTAATAATATTTTCTTCGTATTCAATGGTTTACAAATGTATTGCAATAAACGAGGATTTCCCAAAGCTGAGTTCTTTCAAAACAAAATTAAATAATTTTGTCGTTGAGAGATTACTCTCACAAGTATACATACATACATATGTACATATATTATCAAAAATTTGCAATACACTGCAGAATCGATCAATGTTTTCGACATTTGTCAGTCAACTGAATATTTATATGATTACGGGTCATAAAAACTCAAAAAAGTCTTAATTCCACCGAATGTTAACTTAAATCCTTTACATTTATTTTACAAACTGTTTACCTTTTCATGATTTATTATTAACTAAAGTGCATTCATACAAGAATTTTTTCTTCACTTTCTTATTTTTATTTGAGTTCTCGCTTGTCCAAATGCGCATTCCATCTTTTATGGTATCGGCACTGTGAATGCCACGAGTCTGTCAATCGCGTGGCAAATACAAATATGCTTGCGGCAAAAGATATGCAGTGAGATACAGATGTGATAAATGCATGCATTTTATGTGAAATTTGATTAAAGCAGATCGCAGTTGGTGGTATGTTTGAAAAAAAAAATTAAATTAAATTAAATAAAGCGGCAACTTTGCACATTTGGCTATACATCTGTGTATTTCTTTATAGTGGCAGCGGTTTCTGTGGTTAATTTGCAACGCCGCACGCAAAGCTTTAATTGAATTAAGGGACCAATGGATGCTGATCAAAAATAAGGAATATATGATAAATTCATATTATTAAAAAGATGCACGGCGAGGGTGAAGTGGAGTCGTTACAGTGAGTTACACTCTGCTGGAGATCAAAAACTGCAAGGCACCAAATTTCTTCGCTATTGGCTTTATCAATAAAAATGGTGAGAAAATCAGTATTTGGTTGCTCTGCGAACGGGTATTCAAGTAATTAAAAGTATTTAAAGTTTTAGTAGCAAACACAATCGAGACATAAAAAAGGGTCGGATTAACATGTGTGTGGGTTCAAGGGCCGAAGGAAGTGTGGGTGCCCTATAGCGATTACCTATACCATGCATCCGAGGTTCAGCTTTACGAAGAGGTTCAAAACTGATATGAGTAACGAGAAGCGCTGGAAAGGCATATCCGAGACATATGCCATAAACCAAAACTACATAACCAGGTATACTGATGGCTCATTGACTGAAGAGGGTACCGGAGTAGGTGTTGTTGGACCGAGGTTAAGATACTCGGAAACCATGGGAAACCATACATATGTATGTCCATTTTCCAGGCTGAAACATACGCAATAGAAAGATGCGCGGACTTTACTTTGACTGACAGCCAAGCGGCAATCAAGGCCCTCAGATGTCTTCAGGTAACATCTAAATTGGTGATGGTGTGCCTTTCATTAAGCTGAATACTCTTGGCCTGACCAAAGGAGAGTGGGTTCTCTTGATTCCGGGCCACATTGGTATTAAAAGAAGCGAGATTGCCGATAAACTTACGTAAACGGAGCTAAAAACCCTTTCATCGGCCCAGAAGGGCTTATTTGGCAAAGGGAAAAAAGATTAGAGGAAGGATCTCAAATAAATCGCTACTGAGATAATCTAGAGGAGTCCAAAGCACTTACAGTGGCAATGGCCGACAGAGCAAAGCTCCTTGAGTGCTAGTCGAGAGATGCAAGGTTCGAGTCCCAGGGCATGAAATTTTTATTTTTTTTTAATATTTATTTTTTATTTATTTTGTCAATAGTAATTTTTTAAATTGTATAAAAAAATGTCTAATTTATTTTTTTGGTATTTAAGTATTTAGATTTTCCATATATGAAATTAATTCTACAATTTGTAATTTATATTTAAATTGAAATAATTGATTTACCTTGCTCTAACCACCTCCAACCGGACTCGAACCTGCGATCTCAGAACCAGAAGCAGTAGTCTTCACGCGACGCCACTGCCGGCATTTGCCAGGACAGCAATTAACTGTGTCTTAACAGCACTGACAAAGTTCACAATTATTTAAGGAAATTATTACTTATAGTGAAGAAATTATTACTTATAGTGAGAAAACTATCAGTCATACGATGAACATCGTCAAAGGGGTGCGAATTGGGCTGTAAGTGTGATGGAATAGTTAATGAATTGTAGGAATTATCACTGCAATTATATTGCAGTTCTGTAGCCCATTAAATTTTACCATAATAAAGTGCAAGTTTCAATTGGCTACAAAATACCGTTGATTTTTAAGATTTTTTTTTGCTGGCGTTAGCACGAATTTTTTCCCATACAAAGTGTGCTCGAAAATTTTTTTATATGGAAGAGAATGTCATCAATTATTATTAACGTTATTTTCTCTACAAAACTGCATACCAGAAATTTTTCTAAAAATTCTGAATAAAAAGTTTAAAAATTTGGTGAAACTTTGTCGAATTTTTATAACTTTTGTATAAAGTATGAAAAGAGGATTTATATGGTGTTTGTTGTATAGCTAGCCAGGCTTTTATAAAAAAAAATATTAAACATAAAATAAACCATGGAAATATAGCCAAAACTCTTCAAAGTAAGGCGAGTCTATTCTAATGACCGCCAGTGTATAAATCTTCTAATTGAGTATAACCTTACTATCATCAAGTAGTCCGCCAAATTGTCAACTGCTTCAAAACTAGACAAGAAATCCAGCCCAGCTGCCAGCTTTATTAGCATTTTTGATGAGGTAGTTAACATCTAAATGATTATTTTGGCGCCTTTATGAGATTATTCTTGTTTCTAATTAGATCTAAATTTTTACGACTTTTTTTATTGCTTGGCTTTTATCAAAAACATGCACCAATTTCTGAGCTTAATTAAATTATAAAGAAGAACGCTAAAAAAACTTTATAAAACTTAAAAAATGCAAATTTTATTTGATTTGATTGAGGAACATGCTCTCATTATAGTAGCTTTCGACTTCTTCCAAATATATTTAGTAACAAATAATTGCATTAGAAGTTATTCATTTTAACGATTAATCAATAGGTGGCGTCAACAAGCCATTTAACTTCATTAAATGCCACAGTGATAATTGTCGTTGCAATTAGTTTTGTAAAAATTAGCAACAAATAAATATTTGAGCAACAACAATAAAACTAAACACTATGCACACAAGCCATTTATCAAAGCGAGATCTATTAAAATCAAACGCAATCGACAACCACTAATTCAATTTGCAATTGCCATTGAATGGACTCCATTGACAGAGCAACTGAAAGCCGCAAACACCGTCAATGATAAACGAGTAGCTAAGCCATGTATATGGGCGAGCAACATTTCCAATTACTATACATGCTCTTTGATAAAAATGCAAATAATCCTGTTTTTCGTAGTTGACATTTGAATAGAAATTTGTTCGGAAAATTTTTAATTGAATAAACGCGAAAAATGTAGACCAGTTGAAATCTAATATCTAGGCGAATAATATTTGCGCTTGGTATTATTTAGTCAAAATACTTTTTTGTGATACAAAAATTAGTTTGTAAGATCATATATCATATTTATATACATATGTATGTATGTATATTAGGGTGGTCCTTAAAAAATCAAATGAAGGATTTTTTTTGCCTCACTGCCTTAATCGGTAATACCACGGTCACAGATATCACATATAAATTTTGGTCCCGATTGGAATCGGTTAAGGCGTCTTCATAGGGTAATCTGAATTTTGACCCCTGCGCGACACGCCTTAACCGTCTCCAATCGGGACCAAAATTTATATGTGATATCTTCGGCTATAGTTGCATCGACTTAGGAAATCTGATGTAAAAATTTGTTTCCTACATTTAAGCATCACCCTACTGTATATACATATACATATGTAGCAACTACGGTGTTTTTGTGAGGCTAACTAGTTTATTAAAAGTCTTTATAATGAATTAGATACTTAAAAAGGGGGAGGGTAGACCGAAGACTGTATGTTCTAATTTAAAATGTTGATTTAATTTTTAACTGTAGTCTTGATTCAGAAAAAGATTTATTGCATACTCTACCTTTAATTAAATGTATAGCGCATATCATAATTATACGACACCCACATATTTACAATTTTTGAAAATTTTCCGTTTTGTTATTTAATTTTAATTATTATTTTTATAAAAATATAATTAATTATATAATAAAAACCAGAAATTTTAGAAAGTTTTAGTTACGCAAAATTATTGCAGTATTATTGTAGAACGTGATTTTCATAGGACTTATAAAACATGACTACATGATTTTAGATAATAAATATTTCTTCTATATCTTTCGAATCTAATTTTTTTTAGGTTTTGTTAACCAATTCAATTTTCTTGGTCACGAAAATCGGAATTTTTGAGACTTATTAAAATTTTCTAAGGACTGTTCTGAAATTACTCAGAACTTTTTCGATACATTTCGAAATCTCCTCCGAATTATTTTGGAATCACGCATAACTTTTTCTAGACTATTCGAAATTCCTCGAATTTATTTTATTTTTCCTGGGTATTTCGCGAGAGTTTTTGTTAATGTGGCCCTTCAGAGCTTTTCGTTTTTGAATTTTCGGAATTTGTTCGGGACCCTTCGATCTTTATTAGTCTTCGGGATGTTTTCGAGAATTTTGCTATTAGTGAAATTTCGGTATTTTGAAACATTTCGTGCTTTATTTTTGCCCGGGATTTTTTGAAATTGAAAGGGATTTTCCATGATTTTCAAATTTGAATCTGAAGGCTCAAAAAAATTAAACTCAAAAATTACCGGTTATTATAAGCTCGAAAACATATATTTTTGGAATTTAATTTAGCAACCTTCGGTATTTTTTAGCACCTTTTGCGATTTCCTAGATAGTTCGCGTGACTATATGCAATTCTTTCGAGAATTTTTCAGGACTTTTCATGTTTTAGTCTTCGAGATTTTTTCGGGAATTCTTTTTTTTTTTGGGCTGTCGAGATTCGTGGTCTTTTATCTTTAGCGAAATATCAGGATTTTCGAACTCATCGTGGTTTATTTTTATCTCGGATTTTTTTTTCTTTTTGTAATTGAAAGGATTTTTTTCTAGAATTTCTAAATTTTTCAGGTCTGAATGTGAACTCCGCCAAAATAAAAAGCAAAAATTACCGGTAAATTTCCGCCTGAAAATATATAAACCAGAATTCGTTTTAAAAAATGAAAAGCAAAATAACCGTGGTTTCATGCTCAAAATAATAAAAGTCAAATAATAACAAAATATTTTGCTTTCAATTATAAAAGGTGTTCCCGGTAGGGTCCCAGACTACCTCTCTGAAACATGGTTTTGGACCGGCGCGGAGTGGGATGTTATAATTTTGACAGACCTCATGATGTCACTGGAGGTATTTTTATTCTATAAATTCTTGAGACAACCTCCAACATACTTAGTATATAAATTAATGTTTACTTCCCTTAGTATATTTGTTATCAAACGTCTGTACCGTAACTCGCCAACCATGGTATCGCCGTCAACAGCCAATGCACAAAATTTTGCATTGTAGTTCAATAAATTCAATACAATTAAATTTCCAGCCAAAAAAAAAGAAAACAATGAAAAGTTGATGGAAAAGCTGGTTGCAATAAAAAATAAAATTACCTTAATTTTTATTTACAGTTTATTTAAATTTTCTCTTTTATTTACACTCACTATTTGCACAGCGTAACTCCTCATACCACTTACGCATACGTGGCAGCAGCGTAGCATTTTAACTCCCCCAATCAGTGCGGCTGAAGCCGAAAGTGAGCAACTGTCAGGCGACGACAATCGCTGCGCACCCCAACGCGCTTATCCCGGCAACGATAACTACATGCCGCTTGTAAAAATAAAAGCCGGCATGCTTGTTACCACGGATAAGCGCGAGTTACCTGCTGCAACGCAGTATTTGATATGATATTACGATGTGAGAGTGCCTGCTGGTTTTCAGAAGCCAAATGAAGTCAGCCTCTTTGAGTTTTGACTGATGGCGCAGCTTCACATAAATACGAGTATTTACATACATACTTACGTAAGTACATGTGTATGTTTATGTCCCACTCAGCGACGAATTTGTCGCGTAAATGAAAATGCAAATGTGGTGTTCCTGCGTGCTCCACTGACACTTCAACTTGCTTGTATTAATGTTGTGTGTGTGTGTGTGTGTGTGGCGGGAGTGGGCCTTATAGCCTCAGGTGTTGATAGCAATTTGAGCTTTACCAGCAACGCCTACTATGACATACAAACATACATACATACATATTACAAGAGTGCGTTGATCGTGCTTCCTCACATATTTTATACACTCTCATATGCGTATGTATGTATGTATGTATGTGTTTATATATGTATGTATAGGCTTGTGTGTCACTCGGTCGTTTTCTAGTCTATTGACTTGCTCCCCCAGTTTTATGCCATATACGTATGTGTGTATGTAGTACAACTCCGCTGGCTCCCTGATTTCTTATTTCCACCTTTGCGTGTTTGTTTCGCTTAGGCTGGGCATTGCTTCCCTTTGCCTTGAGTCTTTTGGCACGTGCTACATTAGCGGCAGTCTTTGTGTATATCTTCATTGTAAAGCAGCCAGCAGGCCTTCCTTTAGCTCATCTGCGGTTAATGTTCATCGCATATCTCATGAATAATAATAAAGTAAAATTGCTTTACAAGCATGTAAGCGTCTTTAAATTTACTACGTTTGCTACATACTCGCATGTCGAAGACTTTAACGTTTCTCCAGTGTAGCATACCTCTCCTAAGCTATGATGGGAACCGCTATTGTTTTTAATGTTTTTTTCATTGCGTCGATGTTTGACATGCGACACTTTGCTGTGACACTTGCCATTCGAATAAATATTGTTAACTTTTGAGCCATTTTTATGTTGGTCCTTCGAACTTTGCAATTTTTTTTGTAATTAGGTGATTTTAAATTGTGCGGAAAGAGTCTGCAAGGGCTTAAGAATCTTTTTCAAATAAATAACTTCTTACTCTGTGTATTCCATTTTAAACTAAACAAATAATTTGGATTCGGTTATGTTGGTAGGTGTCTCGTTTTATCTTGGCGATTCCTAGTATAACCCCTAATAATTACGCGCTTAACTGCCTAATCTCACTAGGAAGTGGTCTCCTTATACTATTTCGCAGTACTTTCTCCGCATTGTGGGGCTCTCGTATTGGAACAGTTGGTCTCTTCCCCATCTCCAAAACTTCAACAGAAATCGTTTTGCGGTACTTTATGCCTGACGGCCATGTGATCAATGACTAGCGCACAGTTAGTATACCAGCGAAAAGAACGTATGGTTTTAAGAATTTTAACAAACTTCGAGTTTTGCGTTCACCGAGCAAAGGCCAGAATGAGTGCGGTATAGTCCATGTGGGCAACTCATGGAAACCAGAATCGTAGAGGAAGATGTGTGATTTGAACGCTATTCCATAAAACTTCTTAAGATCCTTTTCTACAACTAACATGGAGTGAGAGTTTCGTGGGATCTTGGTCAATTATGTCCACCAGCTTGGCTGTCTGCAAATATTTACTAGCGCATCCTGGAATAACCCGAAGGAATTCGGGGGTCTATAGGCCTTCTACAAGCATACAAGCATATTTTCTGAGAGATGACGGCGGATACTGTTCCAATGTCCATCTATGAAGGTCGGGATCTGGACAAGGTTCAGAACGATATGTAATAAATTCCCAGTCACTTCTCTCTGGAAAGCCTATTAGTATTACGCCATAAGTCTTATGCGGTGCATTTCAAGTAGGTAAAAGTACCAGAAATGTCTCTTAGGCTGGGGTTTCGCTGAGAGCGTATTTTATTCGATACACCCTTTCTTGGTTAGTTAGTTACATGGGCGTAGACAGGCAGGGGCTAGCTAGTACCTCTAAATTTCATTCTTGCTACGCCGATGGTCTCTTAAGGATACCCAGTGTAGCCAAGATACCTTCGGCTTGCCTAATGAATCCTAAAAGGGCCTTGGTAGACGAATCCTTTATAACAAAAGGTTCGCCCATTGAAGCTTTAAAGTGGCTCAAATTGGAATCACAATTGGTTGTGACCAGTAATAATAATATCGTTTCACTTCAAAAGGTAGCCGAAGAGCCTGGCCTGTCTAAGGCCCCCCACTGCTCTCCTGTATTTACCGCATTCAGAGTGTTACCATTCAGTAATTATGGCTCTCGAAGAGTACCAACTGACACCACAGAATTGTTAAGGTCACGAAAAGGCAGTTAGCGACCTTCTCATGTCAACTCGTCGGCGACCTCAGTGCGTTCGATTCGACAATGGCCTGGTAGCCAGCACAGGGTTACCGTGTTTTTGGCTGCCAAAATTTTGTAGCATGTCAAAGCTGGTGAATTAAATAGGATTTGATATGAATCACCTCCCATTGTGCCAACGCGTTTTTTTCCTTTATAGATAGCGAATGAGCCATTGGTGCTTCTTATAATCAGCTCATTAGCGATGCAGAGATATCCAGCAGCAAAAAATCAGGTGTGCCTGGATGCCAGATTTTTACTGTTAAAAGTGATTTTTAAGCAAAAAAAAACACAACCGGCTTCGATACAATGATCGGAACTAAACCAAATTAGTATGAAACCAAACTTGAGGTGCCAGCTTTCCAATAAAATAATTATCGAAAACGGTTCGCGTGGTCCAAAGGTATCCGTTAATAAATATATTCCTATAATTTGATTAACCTACCCCCCTTTTTTGAAGACGGTGAATGCCCAATCCAGAAGACAGCCATCGCAAGCTCTTAATATAAGTAATATAGCGCTTGTTCTATACAGGGATCGTATTTGCACAGACATGCTCTGCTCACTCACACGCCAGAAACACATTCAACTTGTACTCACCCACCAAACAATTTGTGTTGCCGGCAATAAGAAAACGTGTCGCCCTCGGAAACAAATTTATTGCCGGTAATATTGCCATCGAATCGATTTCCTATTACCGGTCGCTCTAAAACGTCCGCCGAAGGCAACTCGCCTGGG
>NW_016165125.1:0-17758 GCF_001687245.7 Rhagoletis zephyria | reverse complement strand
GGAGAACTCTAAACCGATGTTTTTTTGCCGAATTAATGTTGAAATTTCTAATTTAATTTTCAGTTGCCAACGATAAGAATAGAGTAAATGTCAAAGAATTGTTCAGTGATTGCAAATCAGTTTTGGAATAGGGAATGAGGTAGTTTAGTACTTTTTTAAAGGCGATAAAATGTAGTTTTTTCAAGAGGGAAACACTGATATAGCTAAGGGAGCCAAGATGGCGGATTAGAGCGAGAACGCTGTCAATATCCAACACCTTGTATTATTCCACCATGAACAAAGCCATTGTATGACTATTGGACTTGTTTCCTGCAAACACTGACATGTTTGTCGTTCCACTTTTAACTTTTGTGCTTGCATTTGAATACGAGTATTAAGCCGCAATGAAGTCGTTCCAGGTTACTTACATACATTTGTATATTAACACTAAACAACGGTGAAAAAGTCTACATTTTTGATTTGCAAGCGAACAACAAATTAACAACTATCTACATAATAAAATGCTTTTCCACAATAGAAAGGACACACAACTAACAAATTTGTACACTAGTATAGACGTTTGTTTGTTGATACCCTGCGGGCAATGCGGGAAATGTAACCAACTATAAGCTAACTTGAAGTTGATTAGGAAGGAACTAAAGCTCACTACTATCTGTATATTTTCTTTGAGAAAAGCTAACTATATTTCTATGGCGATGGCAGCGAAATAGTCAAGGCTGTCAACTAACTTGTAACTAATTACTTTTGGACATAAAATATTAATATGTAAAACAAAATATATATATTTTTTTACTTTTTTTTATTTATTTACTTTATTTTATTACATTACATATTTGCTTTCATATTCTGCTGAAGGTGGGGTCCCATATTCGAATTCCGTCAGACATAACTTTAAAATGATAATATAAAATTTCGATCTTTCTTTTATTTGTCCCCAACTCGAAAGAGTATTTGTGAAGTGCAGAAAGAAAGTGTATTCAAAGTAAAATTTCTATGAGAATATTAAAATAGAAATTTGTTTAACCGTTCGTTGTGTGTCGCCGATTCTAAAAGACTTAACGAAGAAAGAATATATACACCTTTGAAAATCGAATTGATGATTGATTTCGTCATAACTAATAGAAACAACCCCCGATGAAAACAGAACTCAGGCTATAATACTTTCGTGTTTTCTTTTTTTAAATCAAAGTCTATATTTAACTCCCAAAGGGCTCATACCTAGACCTTCCAACTAGATTTAGCCTTTTATGTTTCAGTTTAGCCGTACAAATTCCTGTCTAGTATTTAACTTTTTTCTTAGCATTTCCCTTAATTTGTGTAGCTTTCTCTAGTTAGCTTTCTAGTGTTAAAATATCAAATGCAATTTTAAGTATAACATAGATGATGATTTCGAAAATCAGCAAGATCTAATAAATAACCTTTTCAAAACATTTACACACTTGTTATACTATACACTGAGCCAAAAGCACAATGGTTATTTCAACTAAGTTATGGTTTGATTTTTTCATGGTTAATAAGCCGATTGTAAGAAATGTGATTCAAGTTGAACATTTGAGAACAGAATCATATGTATGGCAGTGGCTGAACGAGCAGAGGTGCTTGCTGTTATTTATTGGCCTCCAGCAGTACGAATGCCGTCAGCGCGAAACATAATTATTATTTTTTTCTGTTTTTTGATTTTTTTTAATTACGAAAAAGCCTCTGTGAAGTGTAGAGCCAAATTAAATTGATTCAAGTTGAACATTTGAAGACACATTCATAAAGCGGCTATAGCTGAGTGTGTAGAGATGCTTGCTGTTATTTGCTAATCCCGCCAGAAGCAACATGTTGAAATGATTATACAAATTTTTGTTTTGTATCTCCGAATTAGGAAAAAGCATCTGTGAAGTGCAGGACATGAAAGTATTCCAACGAAAAATAGTAAACCAAAAGTTTTGTTAATGTAAAAAAAAAAATTGTGGTTATTATTAACAAATCATTGTTGAAAATATCAACCAAGGCATTGTTAATATTAACCAAAAATCACGTTGATTCCTTTTCAAGTTTGAATTTGGTAATATTAACCAATTTTTGGTTGATTTTTCTCTCAGTCTATTATAACTTGTTGCGGACCAACGAGTATCTGATATGAGGACTTTCTATCCAATTAGTCAGTTGTCTCATTATATGGCGGCTTGGTGTACCGAGGGTTATGAAAAGATGCTACAGTTTGCTGCCCTGGGCTCAGCACGGGGATTAAGTCAGCTCTCAGCCACATGGAAATAAATATTGTTGCATTTCTTCAGGAAATGTACTATCCTGTGAAATTGAAAAAAAAAAACATTAACGTCTAGGTAGCCTCAGTCTACGCTGTTTCTGTCTGCTCTCGTTTCTTTTAAATCGAAAAGCCTGTTAATATTCCGAGTTTATCTTTTGGGAGGTATTTAATTAACTCAAATTCGGCAGTAAAGTTTCAATGTTTGTACTGAACACCTGTAGTTAACTGCCGAATAAGAATTAACTCAGTTTAGACCAATTAGCACGATATTTTCCACCCGAAGCTCCTCCTTGAAAGAACTGGTACCTACTAGTGATAGCTACTGTCATTTTTGCGAGACAGCCTGCCGTATTATTACCCTCTATTTTCCTGTGTCCGGTACCCATTCTAACTGGATGATGGTTTGCCTACCAAGGGAATTATGTTCCTCAATGCACTCAAGGACTAATTATGATCTAATTTCATATGAAAAGATAGCCAGGCTATATCTTGAAATTATGATCCTCTCATTACGGCTCTCTCAATGCGTCATTACCACACAGATAGATGGCATAAGCCTCCGCCTGAAAAATGCTCGAATATTTCCCCATGTGGGCAGAGATCCTAGTCCTGGGTTCGAGGAATCCTGCACCTATTTCTTCTGAAGTTTTCGAGCAGTTACAGCAGATTACTAGCTGGTAGGAGTCTTTTGAAGATAGAGACGCTGGTGCGAGTGAGAACTGCTGCCTGATGGTAAGCTTTATTCTCTCCAATAAAATTCCTGCAGTACCTACTAGTTTTTGCTTTCATATTTGTGTTGCAAGCCAGAACAAAGCTCTAAATAATACAGAAGTAATGTAAAAATGTTAGACAATAAAAGTAGGAAACTGGTAACAATGCCACGTCATAAAACCAACTGCCAACAATAACTGCTAAACTAACTGGTGGCAAGAACGTGTTATTCAGTTGCATGCAGCAGCTTTCCAAGCTTAGTTAGGCGGTTGATTGTTTGTGTAAAAGTAGTAATGGATAAAAGGAAAGTGTGGGAAAATAGCCAAAGATGGCTTAATAAAAAAAAAAAAAAAACATGGCAAGCAACCTCTGCATAGCGGGGAATACAGCATCCAATAGAGTTGCTAATTTTACAGAATTGTGCTGCTGTTTTATGAGTAAAAAATGTAACTTTATAAAACTTTCAACATCTCACAATAAAAACCACCCACATTTGCAATTCTCAAGTGTCTACTAAATGTTGCGCCAAAGCATTGAATGCCAAAATATTTACCTACATACATATGCGACTGTGTTGTCCAAGAGTCTAGTCAGTTTGGGGAGTCGGCGAGTTTATTGCCGCCGCCAAAAGTCCATGCAATGCATAGAATGGTTATTCTACACATACATACATACACACATATCTACATATTGCATGCATTTGCTCTTATCCGACATAATCCTGCATGAATAATGCTCGTATGGATACTTTTAGTATCTAAGTATGTCTGAACGAGTACTAATGTCCGAGGATTTTTGCAAAAATGTATTTGACAATGTTGAAAGTTGATGGCGGTTGGTAAGGTGGTAGGTAGGTAATATGCAAGCACTTGATTACACAAGGTGATATTGACCCTGGTCATGAACATGTTGACGTGGCATAGACCTACTAAATCCTTTTTAATGCCTATTCACTGCCACAGTCGAGCGTAAAGTTGCAATTTTCCCTCCAATGTAGCAATCATAATGCACAGAGTTTCATATTTTTATTACAATTGTGCAACATAGTGTGGAATCTGCTGCAGACACTTACACCGAAATAAATTTGTATTTTCTCATAAATGCCTTAACATACTATGTGCGGTAGTAGACTGTTGCCTGCCTGCTGACTGGTCTAATGTCTGCTGTTAGCGGCTTAGCTTGTCTGCTGCATTGAGGCAGAAAATTTATTTTCACACTTATTGAACACTGAGTTGGGTAGAATTGTGAAATCGTTTGAATTTCGTCGGCAAATTTAGCAGAAATCTAAAAATGGGACAAAATTGTATAGCATTTAAAAATTAAACTCGTTTTTGTGCAAATTTTCTTTAATTTTAGTTGATGCTTTCCATTTCAAGACAACTGGCCAGGTACGGGGATGATTTTTAATTTCGATGCAACTGAAATATGTATGTGTGTTGGTCCAAATAATGAGACCGGTATTTTTTTTTGCTCGAAAAAAATGTGGTCGACTTATAAGCAAGTTTGTTTTTATATAAAAATGGATATCTGGATTTTTTTTAAATGCTTCGTAAGTTTTATAAAAATTACTGGATTTCAACCATTTTTAAAATTTTTTTATTGCATTTTTTTAATATTATCTCCTGGAAGATACAAAAACAAAAGAAAAGCTCAAAGCAAAATAAAATGTGAAATTATAAACTCTCCTGTGTCCTAGGCGCCAATATTAAAGTAAAACTTCCTTTGATTCATTTACAAATTCGCTTCATATTGCAGAAATTTATCTTAAATTTAATATTAGCATTATCCTTAGACTCACTCTTCGTCTTCATATTCGACTTCGTCTTCGTATTGGTATTCGTCTTCGTCTTCACTTTCGTCAGCGTATTCGTAGTCGTCTTTGTCTGCGTTGTCATTTTTTTATTCATCTTCGTATTGCTATTGGTATTATTTTTCGCCTTCGCCTTCGTATTCGTCCATGTATTCGTCTTCGCTTGATCTCCTTATTTGCATTTGTCTTCGTTTCCGTACTAACCTTTGCGTATATCTTTGCAGTCGTCTTCGTATTATACTTTGTATTTGTATTCGCCCCCGTCATCGAATTCGTCTTGATATTTGTTTTGCTATTCTTATTCATCAACATTTTTGTATTCGTATTCGTTTTTAATTTAATTTTCGTATTCATATTGGCTTTCTTATTCATCCTTGTCGTCGCACTCATCTGCCTTCGCCTTCCTCTTCGTATTCGCGTTCGTATAAGTCTACATATTCTTGTCCTAAATAGGAGCGTTTCACAAATAAAAAAACTTTTTGTAACTATTGAAAATTTTCAAAATTTTTACATATGTACACATGCACTGCTTTTAAAATGGATCCAATAATATACCCCAAATAGAAATACATTTTCAAAGTTAAAAAACCAAACAAAATCGCGTTGATTTTTGGCATTTTTTTAGCAGAATTTGTTGCTGATTTTCTCCATACAAAACTAATTGTCTGTCTACTTTGTATGGAAGAACCCGCGTGAAGAAAATTTCCAAAAATCAACGCGATTTTGTAGCAGCTTCAAACTTGCATTTTGCAATAAAAAAAAAATTAAATTGAATGGGATATAAAACTGCATACCTAGAATTATTCTAAAAATCTGAATAGGAAGCTGCAAATTAGTATGCAAATTTATTGAATTTCCTAAGTTTTGCACAAAGTTTAGAGATTTTATTTTAATGTTTTTTTTTTTGGTGTAAAATTAAGTATATTTTCATAAAAAATTATCGAAAATAGATGAGTGAATAAATGAAGTATATTTTCATAAAAAATTATCGAAAATAAATTAGTTTGTTTTTGTTATTTTTTTTTGCCTTATAACAATTATATTCAGCAAGTTTTATTGAGCTCGAGGCCGTTTTTTAATGAAAATTTATTGTGGAAAAGCAACAATAAAAAAAATTAACGAATGTTGTTATGTTTCCATAGTTACCAGATAATGACGACTGTCCAGAGACCATGAAACTGATTAAGTAAAATTTTGAATATTATTATATTTTATTATCTATCATTACTGACATTTTTTAGAAACTTCCTGATTTGGGGAAAAAAATATTTGTTACTTTCATTGCGAATAACCAATTTTTAAAGCTTCGATATTTATTAAGAAGAAAACATTAACAATAAATTGTTAATTTTGTTTTTTATGCATGAAAAAATCGAGGACACCACTCCGCTTTTTAAAAAATTGGTAAACGGTACCGAAAATTCGAATTTTTTTGAAATTGGTAACCGATACAAAAAGAGAGATTTCATTTTTGAAATAACCATAATAAAAAAATGGTCGTGACCACTCTGCCTTTCTCTCAATTGGTAACCGGATTTTCCGAAATTGGTAACCGTAAAAAAACGAGTTTATTTTTGAATAAGCCGTGAAGGTGCAATAAATGAACTTGCAGCGGCGATGCGGCGGTAATTGTCAATAGTTTTTAATAAATTAAAAATATTTCCTATCAAATTGAATGATGGAACATTCACTTATTTTGATTCAAATATTTTCCCGAACAGCAAGGTACTTTTTTATTCTATGCGGTATTTTGTTCCAGGTACACCTAAAAATAGAGCCAGTTTGACTGATCTGTACTACTCATAAATGTTGAAACTAAGTTGGATCCGTATTGTAAGTGAAGAAGAAATATCGGCCTTAACCCGTCAAAAGATATGTATATGTGAGTGTGTTATATCGTTTATATGGATTTATATTAAAAAGAAGCAACACTCTAATAATATTACTGCATACATACGTTGTGGGTGTAATCCAATCGGATTCAATTAAAAGTAGCGCAGTTGAAAAATAATAAATAAAATATAAACCACTTGCCTACATATGTATATTCAAATATGTACATTAGGGCGGGTCAATTTGTTTGGGAGAATTTTCGACTATGCGTGTATAGCACAGATGGATTCTACGTCTAATTCTAAGCAAATTTTCCGAAGAAACCATCGATCCAAAATCAATTTTGAGTTTGCCAAATTGCGAAAATAAATTTAGAAAAGCTTAAATTTTGTTTAAAAACATGCTAAGAAGGGTTGAGGAATCCGTTTATGCGCTTATGTTTTTCTTCAAACTTCCACCAAAGGGCGCATAGTTAAAATTTTCACTTTTCTTCGAAACTTATTTTGGCAGTTTGGCAAACTTCAAATTGATTTTAGACGCTCGGTTTCTTCGGCAAATTTGCATAGAATTACACGTAGAATCCTCCTATGCTATACGCGCACAGTAAAAAAAAATAATGCCCCGCCCTAATGTGAACACAAACAATTGTATATACGGTTGAATTTACTTACATTAAGCTGAATGTATGAAAATTAAAAAATCCCATAACAATACAAACAAACAGTTTAATACTCAGATTTTATTAAAAGGATATGGTTTTCGGTAGAAATGCGATTCTTACTTACCACAAAAAAAAATACATAAGTACACATGTACTCACAAACTTATGCGCATATTTAAGTGAAGATATGTATCTCTCTGTGCCAAGCGAATGATAGCCAACGGCATGTGACGCGCCATGCAAGTGGCTCAATGATGCGAAATTCGTCCGCGAGGAGGCAAAATGCGTCTGCGTAAAGGCAGTGGCTAAAAAAAAACTGTGAGCTGTAAAGCGAAATGTTCGTTACAGACAGAATGCATTGCAATGCATTGCATTACATAGGAATTCAACGAGCAGCGTGCAATGAAAATCCAATTTCCAATGGCCATTTATGGCATTTGTGCATTGATTGAACTGGGCAGTTCTTCTGCCAATGACTTTGACAAGGCATCCTTTCAGCGTACATACAAATGTATGTATGTAGTGTGGTGCCATCATGCTCATTGCTTTTATTATTCGTTTTGAAAAAGCGTTAAAGCCGTTAATGTGTAGCGCTTATAATAGCAATGACGCCAACAATGCATTGTGGCATGCATTTATATGTATGTATGCAAGCGTACATACATACATACATACATATATAGCACGCGTATCCGCAAGTCAGACCCGGAGCACAGACAAAGTGCAGACGTACACACGCCGCTGCAACGGACACTCGCAGACAATACAAAGGAATAAAACCTAGGCAACCTGAAATCGGATCAACAATAACCAGTCAGCAGTAGCAATAATAGCCAAACGCGATTGGATTGAGGTGTTGAGAGGGGGGTGTAGTGAGGTGAGTGGCAGATTATAAAGGAATAAAAACAACAATAACACAAACAAACTATGTACATGTACACAAACAACAACAGCTCCAATAGCGGTAAGAGAATCATGTTATCATTGTTCCCGATATCGTTTCATCTCCATGGCTTGGTATGTTGCCGGAAAAGCCGCCATTTAACAACAAATGCTGCAGCTACAACAACAATGCAATAATGTCATACTCCAGTCGCAGCATTACGCAAACAAACGGAGCCAAAAGAAAACAAAGCCGACTTCCCCACATACAAAATGAGCTGCAGCAGCAGCAGTGACTCGTCGTCGGGCGAAACAAAAGCGCAAATCCAGTCGTGTAAAATGTTCCAAAATGAAGAAAAAATATGCGCGCTGACAACTGCAAAGCATTCACGCAACAAAATTATGCCGCAACAACAACAGCAATAGCAAAGGCAGCGTTTTTTTTTTGTACGCAATGAGACAACGAAGACCTTAAGGCTGAGATGGTTGCTACTTGATACTCTTAGGTACTTATCCTTTTGAGGGTTAAACAACAGGATGAGGAGGTTAAAGCTCAAAGAGACGGCAGCGTTAATCCGGATTAACTCGGACTTAATCCGGATTAACGCTGCCGTCTGTTTGAGCTTTTAGTCGATAAGCAGTGATGCAATTTATTGCAAGGCTTAGAAAAATTTTAAATAAAACTTTACGACGATTTTTCACTCGAGACTGTTTTAATTTCAGCCGGAAATATTGCTCAACTTTAGCTATATAATTTCTAAACCAAAAAAGGTCGAAAATTGGTACTATTTCGGGTTGTTTCAGAATTTTTTTGAATTTTTTTTTAGTTTTTCGGAACCATTAATTTCATGTGGTTTTTTGTTTGGGACTTTTAAGAATTTTCGATCTTTTTTTTTTCTTTAACTTTTAATTTGAGACCGAAGTATTGCTTACTTTTTGAGTAATACAGATTTTTTAAAGGAATTATCATTTTCGGGACTATTCCGGAATTTTTCGGGATTTTCAACTTTTTAACTTTTAGTTAATTTTCGTGACATTCATTTCGGTATTTTCCTAACATTTCGTAATTTTTTGGAACCGTTCGGCATTTTTCGAGGCTTTTAAAGTCAAAAGTATATTTTACAATTTTTAATGTAATATTTTTCCGACAATTTTTTATAAAAATCTACAAATCTACATTCTCAAAAAAAAATTCTAAAAAATCTGATTGAAAATTTGCTGAATTTTTGCGAGTTTTGCACAAAGCTTAGAAATTATATTTTTATGTTTTTTGTTGTGGAATGCAACATATTTTTACAAAAAATTGTCGAAAAAATATTACAATAAAAATTGCTGCATATCGAGCCCTAACCGCCAAAATAACGTAAGCGAAATTTTTTTCAAAATTTTCTTTTTAATGCAGAAATATTCCTAGAGCATCTAGATAAATTTTTTTCTAAATTTCTTTATGATGCAGATATGTTCCTACAACATCTAGTTGTATTTCTGCATCAAAAAGAAAATTGTGCAAAAATGTCGCTTACGTTATTTTTGCGGTTAGGGCTTGATATTGTAAAAAGGCAGCCGTGCAAATATTATTTGCCGGCAGTGTATGTCTATTAAAATATTAAAATTAAATTTTTTGGCCCTTATTATATCTGCAATAAATCTTAAAAAATAAAGCTTGTAATTTAATTTTATAAAAAAAGTGTTTTAATCCGAAAATTTTTCAAAAGCAATCTCAATGTTTTTTTTTTTTAATCTTACCAATGAGGTGGATGTTACTCCAAAAATGGTATCTGCGTTTTAAGCGGCTTAAATCCAAACTGCGTATTGATCGAAAGAAAGCTTTCTGTGAATATAAGTATCTGTAGAAATTTTGTGTGGGGTCTAGGTTTGTATGATTTAGCTAAGTCAAGGGGTCTGTTGCCCGTTTTAGGCATAAATAACACGGACACCTTTCTGATTCCTTGATTGAGCATTTTTTCGCCTTTTTTCATTTCGAAAGGATACGATTTCGACATTTGCCGTTTCGGTAAAATATTATTTCGAGATTTAAAATTTTTTTTAATTTCGACATTTCTGTTTCGACATTTTTATTTTCGACTTATCGTACGGATCCCGGACCCCGACCCATATTTGTTCCTAAAAATGGTTTTGAGTTGCCTGTAATACATTTTTTTATGTATGCATTACAAATNGACAATTTTTCAAAAGCAATCTCAATGTTTTTTTTTTAATCTTACCAATGAGGTAAATGTTACTCCAAAAAAGGTATCTGCGTTTTAAGCGGCTTAAATCCAAACTGCGAATTGATCGAAAGAAAGCTTTCTGTGAATATAAGTATCTGTAAAAATTTTGTGTGTGGTCTAGGTTTGTATGATTTAGCTAAGTCAAGGGGTCTGTTGCCCGTTTTAGGCATAAATAACACGGACACCTTTCTGATTCCTTGATTGAGCATTTTTTCGCCTTTTTTCATTTCGAAAGGATACGATTTCGACATTTGCCGTTTCGGTAAAATATTATTTCGAGATTTAAAATTTTTTTTAATTTCGACATTTCTGTTTCGACATTTTTATTTTCGACTTATCGTACGGATCCCGGACCCCGACCCATATTTGTTCCTAAAAATGGTTTTGAGTTGCCTGTAATACATTTTTTTATGTATGCATTACAAATTGAAACATTCTTGTCGAATATAGGCCACACGATTGGCAGATTTGCACAAATTTATAAAAAAAATTATTGGTAAAAAAAAATTGGGAAGACATTTTGAAGCAGTCACACGATGGCTGCAATGCCTACTTATAAATTCAATTGGAAATTTAATTGACAAATGCAAAAAATTTTGTATAAATATTTGTACAATTACGATTGTACGATTGGGATACCAGTTCCAAATACCGCCAAATTTCTGACTCTGTCTAAACAAGTATATACTCATTCAGACTTATGTATGTGGCTTCTTTCGGAAAATTTAAAAATTTCTTTCCTTTCCAGTAGACTATTCTAGGTTACCTCAATAGATGTTTGCAATTGCCTGCAAATTTCCTTCGGTTTCAGGAACAGTCTCAGCCAGCGTTAATACGAGACATGAAAGACAGAATCAATTATACAACACGAATCGATATCTAACAGCATAAATGAAGAAAACTACGCCTCAGCTGTGGCAAACATTAATACGACGAACAGGTAGACAATAAAGTAAGAACCACACAACCACCAAATGCAAACAAAACGTGCAACACTCATAGTACATACATACCTACATACATGCATAGTGGATATGACCAACAACACCATGGTTTACACAACCGAAGCCACCGTGTATGGCAACACGTCGTAACAATGTGCGCCGCTAAATGAAAATGTCCGGCTTCACAGCGCACAGCTAAGAGCGATTGTATTGATAGCGTAAATTTAGCTTTTGTCGCTGGGCTCATCGAGTCATTGTTACTCATACGCTTAGCCAAACAACGCGTTACATACATATACATAAGCACTTATGTGCACACAAACATATATATGTAGTACTGTTACATGCACCCCCATTCCCATGCCTCATCAACTCCTCTTTTCCAATTGCTAAGCATTTTTTGCCGCGCAAATCCACCGCCGATAACTGAAAATCTAATCAATGAAGTGCCTGCTTCCGATACACAAACACAACAACAAAAAAAAAGAACAATTTAACGCTGACGCTTGCTTCATTCAGCACGCAATGCGCTGTCGCTAGCTGTGCCGTTAGCGCTTACGTCGTCGTTGAGCTTTATCGACTTGCGTTGGAGCTGAGCCAATCGACCGTAGACGCTGGCCGTAGCGTCTGCGCTCTCAGCTGATTTGTGTTTTTTGCTTTTGTCTTTGCTCTTTGGAGATGCGTGCTTGCTTTTATTGCTACATTGTAATTTCACTCTCGACGATTACCAACTTTTACGCACAACAACTTGTATGAATGCACAAGCACAGGGCCGGAGCAATGAAAGTAAAAAAAAGGCCAAAAAGGCCCAAAAAAGGCCGCAAAAGGCTTATGAAAAAAATGTTCTACCTTATTTACCTACATATATAGTTAGTAGTTATCTCGAAGATCGATCGATCAACGCCTCAAAATTTTATTTACTCACTATTTTTATTTTGCAATTGCATTCATAATTTGATTAAAATTGGTGGAGCGTTAAAACTCGATTATTATTTTGAGCATAAGGAATAAAATAGTCTAGAGAACAATTATTTTGCCTTATCTGAAATCTTTGGATTTCGATTCAAACACTGTTTAGAATATCCGGATCAGCAAATGAATGGATATTATCCGAATTTTATCGGTACACACGAACATCCAAACAGATATCTGCATACCTGAATATACGTATAGTTCCAGCCCTACTTTGCAGCAGTTTCCCTGGGGAAAGCTCCGCTCCACCTCGGTCAGTGCGAGCACCTTCAGCTTCGGCCCGTGAGAGTGTGCCCTGGAATCCAAGGCTGTCAAATCTTCGGCCACGAGCGATGAAAATCTATCTCCTTTTGGTCAAACTGAGCATATGGATGTGGATGATATGTAGCTCCAACAAAACAACTTTGACGATACATTGCTATACATACTCGTATTATTTTTAACGGACCTGGCAAGACTCTAAAAGAGAGGAAACAGTATCTACTAGTTTCTCTTTCTCCTCCTTCACAAAAGTTGAAGCTCCGAAAAGAAAATATGCGATTGATGTATTTTTTCTCGACCCGAACTTAGAGTGTGTGCATGCTTGCTCGTCTGGGGGTTCTCGTCAGAAAAATTATGTGCAGAACTTACTAGTTTCTTTAATTAAAAAAAACGCACCCATAGAACAATATAGTAATAAGCGTAAAAGAAAATGTGGCAACTACCCACCCACCTAACCGTCGAACCACCACTGGCTGAATGTAGCAAAGTTGTGACAGGCGCATAGCCTACAGAATGAACAAAGAATTGAGCGACTGCCACACAACAACGCTATCCGAAACGCCGGCATATGGATGCGGGTGTAAGAATACAGATACATTAGGGTAGGTCAATTTGTATGGGATGGCATTTTTTCGACTATGCGCGTATAGCAAAGGAGGATTCTACACGTAATTCTAAGCAAATTTGTCGAAGAAAACATGGGTCTAAAATCAATTCGGAGTTTGCGAAATCGTGAAAATAAGTTTCTTAGCATTTTTTTGCTGTAGTGTCGTAAAGAAGTGCTTAATTTAAACTTTTTCCTAACACTTCCACTAGAGGGCGCAACAGTGAAAATTTTCAAATTTTCTTTGAAACCTATTTTCGTAATTTGGCAAATAGATGGTATCTTCGCCCAATTTGCTTAGAATTACACGTAGAATCCTCCTTTGCTATATGCGCTTAGTAAAAAAAAATGACCCGCCCTAATATACATACATACATAAGGGTGTAGGTGTTTAAGTACGTATGTATGTATATTCGTCGGTAAACGGAACATTGCCAGACAGATAGCGGGCCAAAAGAGGCGTCCATAGCGTAGTTTGAGCAGCAGAAGAGAGCATTCATTGTTCAGCCAATTTGCGACTCATCATCATCGTCATCGTCATGGTTGTTGTTGTTTTCGTTTTCGTGCCGTTGTTAATTTGTCACATTGTTGTTGCTGCTGTTGTTGTTTAGTCAAAACGCCGGTCGAAGCTGATGCTGGTATATTCAGTTAACGTCATAAATAGTTATGGCAACGAACCAAGCAATGGCACTGCTTCCGAAGACGCGGACGACGGCGTCGGCGGCGATGCTTACCACAATCTGCCACCGTTGACGTTGACGTTGATGTTGACGTTCATTATGCTGCAAGTGTGGGTTTTGCGAATTTGCGGATGCTGTTGCCATTATAGCTGTTGATGTTGCCAACACGTTGTAGTCGTCGTCGTCGTCGTCGTCGTCGTCGTCCGTGTTACTTGGTCTATTGTTTACGTTGTGAACGTTGAATGCTTGGCAAATGACTGAAGGAATGCATGAATATTGAAATGAGGCAAGAACGTATAAACGAGCGAATTGTTGTCGTGATGTTCATAATCGTCGATAAAGCAATGTGAATGCAATGTGTTTGTCGTAAAATACTCGTAAAAGTGCAGATTTGTTGGCTGTTGGTGGCAACTTCCGTCAGTTGACAGGAAGTAACGATAAGTAAAATTAAGGGTGAAGAGGAATGGCACGGTAAGGGTGAGTGGTGAGTGAGCGTACACTGAGACAAAGGAGGGCTCGACAGGGCGATGTGAGAGCGATTGTGGAGTATGTACTCGTAACGTTGACGGAAATACTACGTACGCTTATATGGAAAGAGTGAGTTTTTTATTGTCGTGGGCGAAGAGGAGACTATGAGTAAATGATGAAAGCATGTGGAAGGAAATGGAATGATGAAATGAAACGAATTGAAATAAAATGAGGTGGTGAAATGAAATGAAACGAAATTAAATTAAATTAAACGAAACGAAATTAAATTAAATTATTAAATGGTTCCACAAACGAAATGGAATGAAATTAAACGAAATTAAATGAAACGAAACGAAATGGACTGGCATGAGATGGTGGTTGGATGTTTTTCGTAATAAATTTTTTTCGTTAATTTGTAATAGAAATATTTTTTTTTTTAATATTTGGAATATTTTTCGTAATAATTATTTTTTTGTTCAATTTTAATAGAAACATAGAGCATTCTGCAGAAAATGGCATATAATTTAATGACTCAAAGCTTTTACAAAATTTAGGACAAATTTTCACCAACATTTTCAACTTTAAAAAAAAATTTTTAGAATTTGTTTGAGTATGCTGTTTTGTAGCCCACTCAATTTCCGTATTGATTTTTAAGAATTTTTTTACTGATGCTCATCGACATTTTTCCCCATACAAAAAAAAAAAAAACTATCACGCATCTGTTATATGGAGAAAAGGAGCAACATCATCAGCAAAAAAAAATCTCAAAACTCAACGGTAGATCAAAGCCACTTAAAACTTGCACTTTATTATACTGAAATTGAGTGAGATACAAAACTGCATACTCAAAAAAATTCTACAAAATTGTGTTCAAAAGCTGAAAATTTTGATGAAAATTTGTGAAATTTTCCTAAATTTTGTAAAAACTTTGAATCATTAATTTATATGCTATTTGATGCAGAATGAACTATATTTATATTAAAAATTAACGAAAAATATTTATTACGAAAAACATTGCAAATATTAAAAAAAAACACTGTACGGATACATATTCTGTCGAGTGTATAAGCTACGCTCTTGATAGTTATATATATGAATATATATGAATACATATGTATACATGTACATATGTTGTATATCGAGAAGCTTGCTTATAGCGAAACCTCATCGGTTGTATCTATATCGATAATGATAATATTTGATCTACAATGAAATCTTTAAATATATTTATAATGAAATCGACAAATATATCGATAAAATGATCAGCAAATATATCGATGTATATTCAATATTTCGATTACATATCTTGTCAAATTGTATTTAAAATGAAAATTTTAAAAAGATATACATACATGGTTATAAGTAAAAATAACCACTCGTGCTCATATACCCGTAGTTGCGTATGTAACGTATACGCCCCGTAGCACCATAGGCAGTCAACTAACACGTTTACTCGCACGCCTTAACTTAAAAGCCATGCTATTTAAAAGTAATTGAATATTGGCGTAGAAGCTTTTTACACAGTTTTCCTTATGCACATATATATGTATTTCTTTCTTCATGTATGTAACAATTTTAGATCGAATTTCGAGTGCACCAATAAAAATTGTAAAAATGGAGTTTTAGTTTCTCAAATCATGGTAATCTTTCTCTCAATGTAAATTTTTTTTCATTTGGTGGCACACTAGCTTTATTACATTACATTCGTTCGTTTTACTAAGAAGACAAATTTTACCGTTGAATTTTAAGATTTTGAAGTAAAATCAAAAATTAGAAAATAGCTGCGACAGATATTCTGCGTGATGCCGCTTTTTGTAATTTCGTGGTAAATTCTTGAAACTTAACAGATATGTTGTATTTGGGGCTAACGTTCATTGCCTCTTATATGAACATTCTGTTTGAAAACTACGCAAAGTTATTTAAAAAAAAACAATTATGTTTGTGTTGGCTGACAATGAAAAAAACATATTGATAGCGATATCTATGAACATGTTTATCGATAGTAATTTTGTTTCAAATAAAATCTAATGAAAAATTTATAATAAAATCGATTATTATATCGATAACATTTTAAATTCTACGCGAATGTACAAGAATGTTATTTGAAAGTTCGAAGTTTGAAGATCAAATGTGATTCCACTTTGATATTAGCATACCGATACCCTTCAAAACTAGCCTCAATATTGTTAGTGGTAGGTAGGTAGTGCATACCTGTCACAATTCATAGCAAGCCGAACAGAAGGATCATCTGTGTGGTGAAATTTTTGTCGCATCGCCGATGGTGCTGGTGTGCATTAGCGAAATATTTAATAAAAACATACTTACGCTCCGCCAGTCATAGTGGCATTTTAAAAGCAATATCGCAGTTTGCGGTTGCGTCAAAAAGCAGCAGCAGCTCAGCAACTGCAATCAGCAAAGAAAAACATACAAACACGCATACATATACATATAAGCAAATGCGAAACAGCCAGCCCAGACAACAGGCTAGGTACACAATAAGCCACTCTCACTTAAGCCTGGCTCACTTAAGCCGGCTAGTTAGGACAGTTAAATTGCTCAGAAGACAAAATCGTGACCGGCTGTTGTTTTGCCTCGTTGTTAATTAGGGGATTCCCTTAAACGCGAAGAGCAGAAAACTCGAAAACCTCGAAAGTTTTCGAGGCTGTTTTTGGGAATGCACCTTTTTTCAGCCTCGTAAACAATGGAGAAATTCCGAAGTTTGACAGCTCATTCAGAGTTTTTTGTATAATACATCGCGCCTCTTGCCTTTGCTATCGACGCTATAAGTATGTATGTATGTATGTATTTTACTCAATGCTGTTGTCGCCAATTCTCTGCCTACAAGTAAGCCAACTTACGCTCAGTCACAGTCACAACCACTGCTACGGCCTCTGTCATCAACGCCACCACCCACACAGACGTAACTACATACATACATACATACATACACACTAACCTTACGCCATGCAAGCAGCTATACATACAAACATATACATAGTTAAGTTTGTGATTATAAAAGCTTGGCAGCTACTTTGCTTTTGGCTCACTATACTATAATTCACACAAGCACACTCTGTCTGAACTGGCTGACGACTGCATCCACATTCACCAACTTTGTTGACGCTCGCTATAAGCTCCACTGAGCTTCGCTGCCTGCGTTGGCTCTATTTGCCTGCTGCGCGTTTGTCTGCTTCATAGCTCCACGGTTTGGCCATAAGCTGTGCTATGTGTGTGTGTGTGTGTGTGTGTTTGTATAGCTGCTTGACTTTGCCTTTTGCTCTGTCTCGGCTGTTCGTCGTTGTTTTTACACGTTTTTTTTTTGCATTGGGGGCTTCCTCGCTTTTGCGACCTTTTTGGATGCTTTTGCTCCATGGTTTTGCTGTTGGACGCCACTGTCGTTACTGTGTGCTGCTGCTGAGGCCTGTTGGCAGCTGGCTTGTGTGC
>NW_016165124.1:0-28803 GCF_001687245.7 Rhagoletis zephyria | reverse complement strand
GCTCTAGAGAAGAACCCAAGCACAAAATTCAACAGATTTTTATCTTATTTTTTATCTTAAAGAAGGAAGTGGACATTTTTCGTTTGTAATAAACTCTCAACATATTGGACCGATTTTTATGATCGAAATTTTAAAATACTCGGAGCATTTTCTTTACCATGTTTAAGCGATAAGTGACTGAAAATAATACATACAAGCACACATACATGCATTTTGTTCTAATAGATAGCTTACATTAAAATGAAACTCTCAGCGTAAAATGGTAAAAGTTAGGCGGGACTAACAGTAATATTTCCTAAACTATATTTTAAATATATATTAAAAAATATAGCATTAAATTCTAAAATTCGGATAAAATATTATTGCCCTAAGATCGAATTTTCAAAAATTCTAAAACTGGAACTTTACATCATCCATTCAGGCTTTTATAGCTTATAAAACTACCAGCTGAATAATTCACTGGAGGCTTGAAAGGCACTGAAGTCGCTGAAAGCACTCAAGTTAATGCCATAAAGTAGAATCCAATACCAAGCCTTCTAAGTGTTGAATGCTCTATTCAGCTTGTAATTACACTCATTCCTGAGTAAAGTTCGGAAAGCCTAATAAACGATTGCAGTGTTTTTCAGACCTTTAAGCTTTTTTCAGATTTACGCTTTGAGAAAATGAGTGCTCTAAGCATAGCATTACTGGAAGAAACATTCGACAAATTTCGACTTTACTCTGTTAGCCTTCAGGCAGCTCAATGCGCATTACCGTATGTGGTTAAAGTTCTTCGTTTATTGGGCCAATTACAGGGCACAAAACACAATAGGAGACCCTCATAAGACAGGTTTAAAACGACTCAAAAGTTATGATTTAAATAGTTACAGCGTTCGCGCAAAATCCGTGTACCTGACATGAAAAGGTCGATTGCTATCTAACTATTTCAAATGTATCTAATGTCCTTTAGTCATTCCTTCCATCTCAAGTCTCTGCTGTTTTGGCAGATGCAATGTGTAGCTTTAGATTTTTATAATTTTAAATTAATATCATTTCCATATTAGTAATAAGTATACTACTTGTTTACCATCAAATAGTATCTCTAATAATATTTTATTGTCCTAAAAACGTATACAATATAAAGTACATGCATACAAAGGTACATAAAAGCAAATATATATGTATATCCAAATATCGAGTAGATAACAACTATTCCTATGATAGTTATGCACTTAGTTAGGTCTACACATAAGTTATCGTTTTATAAATTTTTATATAACTTATTTACATATACATACAATAAGGAATACATCTTAATATTTTCGCTATTTTTTAATTTTTCTTTTTAAAATTGCATGTATCAACTACTACTGCAACTTCAAGTACACATACATATGTATCTATGTATATTTAATATGTTCTGTATGCACCTTGCCGTATTAAGTTTTTTCATATTATTTAAGCAATTTCTTAATTACAAAATTTTTACTATACCGTACTTATTTATTACATTTACTATTGATGTCTTTCATATTTTATATTATTAAATAAATTAATATCTTTAAAAACTGGTGTAAACTTCTCCTTAGTAGCCGCGTACATGTCAGTTGCAGCGTTGCTGTTATTCATCGATTTTCGAAAATGATAACTCTTGCGACGCCGGCATCACCAATTTCTTTCATATCTAACTTTGGATCGAGCTTATTAAATACGAAGTTCTTTGTAGTTTTTTCACTAAGGTTTAGGGTTTTTTTTTTTTTTTATAATCAAAGAAAATAATTCCCAATTTAGGGCCGATTGCACCATGTTTGGTTAGCTTAACCTGCAACCGTTGGTTACTTAACCATTTGGTAGCTAGATTTGACAGTGTCGTTTTTACCAAGTATTTTAGCAAAAAGTTCACAAAAGTAGCATTATGTATGTATAAATAATGTATAAATAAAAAATAAAATTTTCAATGACAAGTGTAGGAAGTTAATAAGTTTTAAATGACTCGTATAACGTGGAAGATTTTATTGGGGTAGGAAGTAGGAATGATTTAAAAAAGTAAAAAATGGCATATGTTTTATTGTAAAGATTTACGAGTACTCTTTCATTAAAACTTTTTATAATGCTGCAAGAAGAACTGTGGAAATTCTTCTTATAATCAGGGGTATTTTCTTTAACTTTGTAAAGCCTTAAACTGTGTAAAACTCGTAATTTAACGGGGCTGTTACGGGGACGCCCCCTTTTGCAAATTAAAGTAAATAGGTGTGTAAAGTGACTGTTTCACACGTTAACCCGTGTTGTGAATAAATTTTTGTTTCGCAATATATAGTAAAATTTCATGGGGAAATATTTGCGTAGAACACTTCAACACATTAGCTCCCGCCTGAAAGGGTTGTTTTGACCCTTACTACAAGAAACCCAAGAAACCCCGCAAAACAAAATTTGGAATGTCGTTACAGGATTGATATATTTTAGAAAATTATTCTTCGGAAAATTTTACTAGAGGTTTTTTCAGGCAAAAACTAGCTGCCATCAACGTAAAAGTCTCTATAAAATTAAAACAAAAAATCTGTGCCAAGAAGGAATAACAGCCAAATTCAATTTTGTCTTTTTGTTGATATTTTATGTTAATTTTTTAGAGACTTTTATATTGGTGGCATGAAGCCTTTGCCTGAGAAGACCCCTAGTAAAATTTTCGGAAGTATACTTCTTTAGAATATATCATTCCCCTAACGAACTTCCAAATTTGCTTTTTGCGGGGTTTCTTGAAGTAAGGATCAAAAGGATCTCTTCCAGCGGGAGCTTATAGGTTAAAATGTTCTATACAGATATTTCCCACGAAATTTTACTATATACATATGTCTTAACCTTTAATTTCGCTCAGAGATTTATTTTAACAATATTTCAACTTTTTTGAAAACTACATACTTAGGGCTTTAAGTCTTAGGCCGTGACATGAAAATTTTAGTAGGTTATAAAATAAAGACACGAGCTAACTTTTGCAAATCCATCGCGTCTTTTATTACTGGATATGTATACATTTAGAAATATTATTAGCAAAGTCCCGGCTGGTTTGAATCAAGGTTCATAGAATAGAAGGTTACGACATGGTGCTGTCAAAAATTTGTTTACCTCCAGTGACGTAGGTACGAAGTGAGTTCTGATTGGCTGAAACTTTTGAAAAAAAGAAAGATCTCACAAAATGCAGAAAATACAGTTGCCGTATTACATATTTTAGTAATTATTATCAAATGGGCATTTTGATATAAAATATTGACAAAGCTTATTATAACAACATAAAATGTTATAAGTTCACATGATATTGACATATATAATAATATTCGTACAATAGTGACAAATTAAATGTGAATCAAAGCTATTGATTTTATTAATTTTCCGTCTCTTATTCGGATAATTAACACAAAGCTCGGTATTTAATTTTCTTATGAGTATATACTTATATGTGTACATAGATTCGTGTACGGATCGTTAGTAGTGGTATTCACCAAATTGAGCAAGTGGTGTGGCACTTTGGCGAAAGAGCAGATGAGTTCAAGCAACGACAGTTGACAACAGCTTGAACTGATCTATCCTTTTGCCAGACTGCCAGGCCACTTGCTCGTTTTGGTGAATACAAGTAGTGGTTTTACTTTATCACTGCAGTAGACCAGGGAAACTTAGAAGCATCTTCTCTACCGACGTCTTGCACTGTCATACGCACGACTAAAATGCTTGCGAGCCTACCAATTCGAGAAATAGAGAGCATCTCAGTAGTACAGCTGAAATTTCTACTGAATTTCGCAACAAGCGCAAATTCTTGAAATTCGCAAATAACTGTCCATAAGTAAAAGCACATCTCTTTATTTTTCTCCTTAAAAATTGTGTTCAGGCCTGTAATGTGCACTAACATACATTCCATGGGAGTGGTTAAGCGTCCTTCAGATACATTGTCTACCCACGAGAATATGACCTGGCTGAGGTCAATAAAATCAGGCTCTTGATATTAAAAATGAAAAGCAGATGTTTTTCTATAAGAGCGTATTTCTATAATACATGTTTTAGAATTGAGCTATCTACGTCATCAAGATGACGGACATGGCTGACGTCGTAACCTTGTATTTTATGAACCTTGGGTTTGACAGCTAATCCATAGGCCAACTTCCTTTAAACTTTCGGAGCCAACTTTTGATTAAGTTGTGGCAGAGCATTTAACCAGACATGGGACGAACGGCCCGTAAAAAGTGTTATTTTAATCGTGATAAATAATAAATGTTTAGAAAACTCTCATAAAGGTCCTACGGTAATATTCTCTTATCAAAATGGGAACGGTGTGTACACTAATTTCGTTCGTTGCTTTGAAGAATGGTATAAAATCTTTCGAAAGTACTATATACATATGAATGCTTTTAGAATGCATTTCAAAAGTGGTCGCCTATGAAAAATGGTATTCTTTTTGAGAGTTGAAATTTACATACGTAGTTGGTGGTTCTTACAATTTTTGATTGGTTTTAGTTTTATTTGATTTATTTATATCTTTATTAGAATTTACTTCGTTTATACATACACTTATATGACCTTATATATGTAATCATACTAATTATCATATTTGGCAGTGTTAGTCACAATGCAGATTATTTAAATAAAATTTTTTTGTAAAGAATATAGACACAGGAAAATAAAATCGTAAACGAGCCAAAAATGGAAAACAAATCAATTGGCCTATAGCTTTAAAACAAAATAAAGTCAAGCAATAAATTAAGGAAGTAATGTAAGGATCGTTGAAATAATAAATATTAAATTAAAATTAAAATACGTATATGCAGTAACCTAGAAGAAATTATGAAAATATGATTTTTCAGAATTTCATAATATATACATATATATTATGCGAATATAGGCATAGAATTTATATATTGGGCGTTAATGGTTAAAAATTTCATAAAGAAATTATATTTACGAGGGAACTAACAAATGTTCGGTAAATTGTGCGGAAAAAAGACATTCAGAAAATTCTTTAATTTGTTATTTTTATTTTTTATCTTTTTCACATAATGACAATTTTAAACACATTTCTTTAATATTTTGGTTTAAAATCGTGCTCAAAATCGCACTTTTGTATGTTCTTATGTTCTAAATTAACGTCATGAATTATCTCCGCTTTGCTATGAAAAACTTACGCGCCTGTAAATTCAGCAGAGTGAGCTGGCGCATCATCGTGTCGTAAAAAGTAGCGGCGCGGTTTCTCGTTCTTTTTTCAATTTCCCAACAAGTTTTCGAATACTTTTGGTAAGCGCTTTTCGTATAACATTTGGTAGCTACAATGTTTGCTCTGGTCACGTAGACGGAGTTCACCACTTTCGTTGCTGACTTTTGTTGCATGGCTGTATCAGATAGACTTGCTTCCTAGGCTCCATTGGCTGCTGTTTAGTTTCTGGGTGATGCTTATGAAGGCCAGCTTCATCGCCTGTTGTGATCATATATAAGCTGTTAGACTCTTCGCTTTCGAACTTTCTGAGCAAATATTGAGCAAAATGAACTCCAGCTTTATTTTAGGTCACTACGCAATAAATATAAGCGAGACTATCTTGATATTGAGGCACAATTCTCGAGCCATTATTTCTGATGTAATTCGTGAATTTTTATCTTCATTAGGGCTAAATTTGTTTCATCGGCAAGGGCCGTTCTTCTCGCGGCTCATTCTCCAGGGGAAAATATCCGGTTCGGAATCTTTGATACCACTTACAAATGGTCTTAAGAGATGGCATGTTCGTTTCATATACTCTTCCGAATTCACTGAAAACTTCCGCAGGCTTAAGCTGGCGTTGGAAGCGGTAAACAATTGCATAACGAATTTCTTACTTTTCTTACTGTCTTGGTGGCGGAGTGCCTTTCGATCGTTCATCATTAATTTTAAGTTTTCTCGCCTACATTTTTATCGATGAAATTTAGAACGACACATCGTAAGATCCTTACGAAATATGTACCGTTATTCCAAAACACTTAAAGACATCTGAATTTTTAGAGCTTAACCTGTCCTGGTGTGCAGGTCTTAGTTGCGCTAGTGTTACGCGGTTGTTCGAGCCGGTATGCCTTCGTCATCTCCGCCAAAATATTTCGAAAAAATTCTAAGATTTTCTTGAGCTTGACTCATTTAAAAATACCTCCAAGAATCGAGCTTTTTTTTATAAATAAAAGTAGATTACAATTTTTTTTATTTTTTTTTTGAGAAATATCACCTTAGCTGATAGAAGAGTTTCCGTTTATAAGCTCTGCCTAAAAATTGTATCAACGGGGGAAAGTCCTTTAAACCTTTTTTTTTGTGATGCATCCTAATGTGCATACCCTGTTTCAATAGTAAAACGTTAGATAATTATTGGCAGCCGGGTTTTGAAACTCCCTTACAAAAGCTTAAATTTACAAAGGAGGTAGAAGGTGGAAAGAATGAAATCCCTTGGCGCGAAAATGGTAGTAGAATAGTACGCAAAGTGGGCAATTAGTAGTGAATGCTAATGTATTTGTGAAAAATTTTGAAAGAAGCAATACGGTTTGAGTTGGACTGCCAACTATATTTAGCTATGAAGTGCCATATTGAGGATAAAAAAGTGCCAATACTTGCCAAATAGAAAAATAAAAGTGCGAAAAAAGGTGCCATCCTTTTTAATTCTTCCCATATAGCATTACAATTAGAAACACATTCCTAAAACAAAAGTCCAATGCTAAAGGAAAATAAACCAGTTGTATAAACTAAAGAAATTATAAAATTTTAGTTGAGAAAAAGAAGTACACGCAAACGATTTCACAAAAATGTATTGAAATATTACTATTTTCCAAAAGTGCCAATTGAGAAATTAAGTGCAAATTGAAGTAAAATGGGGCCAAAAATTAAGCCAAGTTGGCAACCCTGCGTGTGAGTGAGACAACTGCCAGGTTATCAAACCTTTTATTATACATTCTTTTGCGACGCCTGTCTCGTCAAATATATATCTACCGAACTTTCATGAAGTTCTATGCAAATTCATTTTAATTTGTATGGAAATAGAGCAAAAATAAGCGCTGGCAAAAAAGAAGCAACAAATACAAAAAATATGGTATGGGAAAGGAAGAAATGTTGATAAAAATATGAGCATAGTACATATTGCAAAGTAAAATAAAAAAAAAAATGCGAATTAAAAATCAGCATTAAAAAAAAAACAGAGCTCTCCACTGTACAAATTCATTTTATTTTATTTTACAAATACAAATCTATTATTTCCATTGAAATATGAATTCGTTATTTTATTTTAGAAATTTATTTTGCTTTTTTTTAAGTAAATAAATGCGCTGGGTTTCTTGCTTAAGGCATACAAAGATTCAACTTAATTGATAACAATTCGTTATTTAAGTACCTAGAACAATACAGTTAACAGGCTTGAATTACATAAATTTTATGCTTTGCGGAGAAAAATTGACTAATATACATATGGAGCACAAATTGCTTTTAAAAAATTGTATATAGTATATATATTTTTATAATTAATTGGATTAACGCAAAAATTCGCTAAAAGGTAACAGTAGAAGCACACATTATTGGAACATTATTTCGTTTTTGCGCGAAAGGCAAAGCCAAAAAAGGATTTCTGATATTCATATAAAATATTTGATATTTTATTTGCTAAGTTTTCTATTTTTATTTTTTTTTGGCGAAGAGTGTTATTTGTACATTATTTAAAACGGAATATATTTGCATACAATATTTACGCAACGCTTACGGAAGTTATGTATGCTTATGTCTGTATGTCTGACTGGAAGTGCTCATCTGTGACCTTTTTTCTTTGTTTTAAATTATTTGTTCTGTGGTTTATTATTTACAAGTTGCACAATTTTAATTGTTAATTCACTACTTCTTTTTCTTTTCTTCACTTCCACTCTTCCTTCCCTTCAGCCTCTCTTGCGTGCCAATTTATTTCACCGCCACTATTGACGCTGGCATGTTGCCACGTTTCACCAGCTGCAGAGAGGACGTATACGCTGTGTGTCGCTGTTGTTGTTGTTTTAGTGGCCACGCATATGTGGCGATCGTTGCCAGTGCAATTAGGAGTAAGCAGTGTTGCCATTTTTGTGCTGTTGCCGCTGTGCCTCTGATGCTAGCCGCCGCACCGTGATAGGGATTATCTAGAAAAGCACGTGCAAAGGCATTTTCGATTTTGGTTTTTCGTTTTTTTTTGGGTTTTAATTATTATTTTTTGGTTGTAATTAAAAATGATTTATTTGTGGGTTAATTTTTGGTACGGCACCGTGTTATTTTTGGTGAAGGTGTGTGTGTGCGCGTGGGCGGGAGAGAGCAAAGAAATACGAGAAAAAGCACATCGAAAAAGAAATCGAAGAAAACACAAAGTTGAGACAAAGAAGAGTAAAAACAAAGTCATTGTAGGAGTAAACATACATTAACAGTTTTTTTGCGGATTTTGTTGTGGTTTTTTTTCTTTATCTCTTATCAAATGAATGCTTGAAAGTAAAAATTGGGCATACATTTTTGGTGATTTAAATACTCGACATAATTTTTAGACAGTTAAAAAACTGGGCGTAATTTTTTGGATGGGCATACATTTTTGGGAATCCTAAAATATAAATATATTTTTTCTGGATATCTAAAAAAGGTCATAATTTTTCTGGCAATATAAAAAACGGAAATACGTTTATGGCAATGTAAAAACTGAAAATGAATGTTCGAGAAGTTTAAAACATTTTTGAATCTGGAACAATTTTTTGGCAATTTAAAAACTGAACGTAAATAATTTTGTTTTTTAATAATTCATTTTGCAACGTAGAAATTGGATACAATTTTTTGGCAGTTTAAAAAATTTAAATAAAATTTTACTATTGTAAAACTTTTGCATATTTTTAGACAGTATACAAATTTTAAATACATTTTTGATAATGTAAAACCTAGACATAAAATATTGGCATTTTTAAAATGGACAACATTTTTTGATTTTTCATTTAAAAACTTTTCGACAGTTTTTAAAATTTAAATAACATTTTGATAATCTAGAAACCGGGCATACATGTTTAGCAATTTAAGAACTGACTGAAAAAGACTGCACATAAATTTTTGGTCATTATGAAAACATATAAAACAAAAGTTTTGCCCCTTTTTTAAATGAACCATTTTTTAAGGCCACTTTTGTAAAGATTTTTGATTTCCAAGCATCGCATTTCCAATTTTCGGTCGATGAAAATCTTTCGCTGATATCTCGTTCATTGATTTCCAAGAATTATATTGAAACTGCCAAGGACGTTATGTCCAGGTTTTGGAACTACTAAAAATTATGTTCAGATTTTGAATAAACAAAACAAATTATATCTTGTTTTCAAATTACCTGGAAACTAGTGACCAGTTTTTAAGATACCACAATATTATTTCCAGTGTTCAAATTATCAAAAGTTTTTCAATCAATTAAAATTATGTCCAATTTTAAATTGAAAAACAAAAAAAAAATATATATATATATGTCCAGTTTTTAAATGACCACAAATTAATGTCCAGTTTTTAATGAATCAAAAAGCTATATATGTCGAGTTATTGAATTTCTTGCTTTAAAAGCATCCCAATTTAAATTAAATTTAAAATTAATTCAAGGCTTCAAATGCGTTAGTAAACTACAATGCTGCACTGTAACATTGTGAAAAGGTGATTGGGCTAAATGCTTGTAGCTATACCGTTAGATATGAATAAGTGTTTGTGTGTGAGCGGTACTTGGTCTCGAATGACAGTGCCGCTGTTTGTCTGGCTCTCGCTGACAAAAGCGACCCTGGGCCCTTCTCATGGCTGCTTCTCTCGCAACGGATGTGTACGAAAAGCAAAATATGCTCGGCGGGATGCGGAAATGAACCCATTATGAGCGAACTTTTCAACACTTTAGTCATTGTGTAAATGCGTTTTCGTGTTTGTTAATAACATTTTGTGTTGGTAATCGCATTTTTGCTAAATGAGCGAGAATCGTAAGCCCACCCCTTTACATTTACATAGTCAGGCAGGTATGTACTTGTAAATAGTTGTGTGCTTTGTAAAATTTCAAATGCTTCCAATGTTGCGGTGAAATAATTGAGGTTAGTTTTTGTTTTTAATGCGAGTACTTGTCTTAATATTTAATGTCACTGATGGTGATGGTGCTTTGAGTTTATGATGAGTGGAGTTTAGAGTTGTAAGTCCAATGCGCAAAGTTTTCCAATCGGTTTTGATTGCTGGCGATGCTGGGTGTAGGTCTAATTAGTATTTGTTTTTTTGTTTTTCGAAATTTTATGACACTGGTGATTTTCGCTTGTTGTTTTTATTTTTGAATTTCAATGACAGTTAAGAGTAGATATTTTGTTAAATTTCGGTGTATGAGTGGGTTATTTGTTTAAATTTTGCATATTTGTTAAATTTTTATTAATTAAAATGAAAACACATATTTTTTTTAGTAAAACATAAACACATTTTTTGATTTAGTAAAATAATAACACAATTGAATGTTTTTTTTAGAAATATGAAACACAGTCTAAAATTGCACACACTTTAAAAAATATTATAAAAAGGGTGTTTAACTATAGACACGCATACACCCATAGAAACACGCACTAAGATCATTGCAGTGAACGGAAAAAAATATGCAATAACTCACTAAATATATTGCGAGCACTTGCTAAGGATAAGTTTTATAGAAACTAGCTGATTAAACAAAAAAATCTATTTTTTTTAATAAAAAATATTTATGTATATACATAAGTATATATGTATCTACATATATAAGTTGAACAAATAGTGCCTAAGAACAAACTGTGATTGGATAGATAAGAAGTAAATAAAAAATAAATAAATAAAGAAAATTCAGAAATCTCAAATGTCCTAATTTAACTTTTAGCGTAATACATTTTTATAAAGCTATATAGGTTTTCCTGCAAAATATTCTGTTTCTTATGATTTTTTTTTAATTTTCTTTTTGTCATACAAGTTTTCCAACTTATTAACCGACTTCAAAAAAATGAGGAGGTTATCAATTCGTCGAAATATTTTTTTTTTGTATGTTACCGGATCACCTTTGGACCACCTGCACCGTTTTCTTATCAGAAAGGTGGTAACTCAAGGGTGGCTCCGTAATAATTTCGTTTAGTTCCGATCACTGGATCATGAAGAAGCTAACGGCACTCCTAAATGTTTATACGGTTGTTTTGTTTTCGAATAAATATGATTTAGTTAAACCGACGTGACTCTGGCATGACTCGGAATGGCTCAACTTTGTATAGTCCAAAGGCGAGTCAATACGTACACAGATGACTCGCGAGTCAGACGTACGGTCTATGGCACCAATAAAAAAATTCTCATATTTTAAGTTTTGTATACAAGTTTACTTTTTAAATAAATACAAAATATTCGAAATCCAAATTTTTTCAATCTGTTTTCAAAATTTTTAATTCCAACTGTTTTCCAGTTAACCCGGCCAAGTTAGACATTCAAGGTTAAAATAACTCGCATAAAACTGAAATTTGGTACGATTGTTACGAACACCACTATGAATGAAATGTCAAAAGTTCCCATCGATCCCACCTCTACAAAAGAATTTATTCAAGGTCAAAGGTCACATAAATTGATTTTTTCCATTTTTATGCAAAACGGGAAGGTTCGTCACAAAAATATGTGAGACGAAAGTGTAGATCATGCAGTTATCTATAAAAACCGTTATAACATTTTTATTCCTAAGAAATGCCATTTCTGAGATATAGCGATTCAAAATTGTAGTGAAAGATGTGTACTCCATAATACGGAAATTATTGTAAGCTTACCCCTATTTTAGGAGCTAACTAGACTCGGTTAAGAGTTTCAAACCGTTTTCCAAAATTTAAAAATTTTGAAAATGTACAAAACTTTTTGAAACTTGAAGAGCTTTCAAAATTCTCGAATTTTTTATAGGATCCATAGACATTGCGTCTGACTCGCGAGTCATCTGTGTATGTGTTTACTCGCCTTTCGGTGTAGCTAACACATATTTATTTTCACAAACACATCCAAACCGACTCGCGAGTCAGACGCACCGTGTATGCTGCCTATTAGATCATGAATATTTTTTAATAATTTCATCATTTCTTCAAAATGTTTGAGTGTATTTTTTGTATCATCACAAATTTGTATTTTACCACCGTATCACTTTCGAAATACGTAAAAATACCTTTGCAAAAAATCAACAAAAAAAAACGTTGTGCTCTTGTATACTTTGCCTAGCAACAACAAATACAAAACAGCTCCCTTTGACAAAGTGAGGAACCAAAATGAGAACTGTTGGCAGCTTTGCGAGTATATTTGATGTATNTGAAATACGCAAAAATACCTTTGCAAAAAATCAACCAAAAAAACCGTTGTGCTCTTGTATACTTTGCCTAGCAACAACAAATACAAAACAGCACCCTTTGACAAAGTAAGGAACCAAAATGAGAACTGTTGGCAGCTTTGCGAGTATATTTGATGTATTTCCTTAGCTTCAGTTAATTTTTGTTAAAGGCGGAAGACTTCAGTAAAAACTTGTAATCAGTTTTTCTCACATTTTTGATTTTGGAGTTAAGACGTTTGCGCAGTAGGCGAGAGGGGAGCTTTGTATGAGGCTAAAATCTCTTCAAACTAAAGTATGTATGTATTAACATAGTGGTGGNTGTGGAGCTTTGTATAAGGCTAAAATCTCTTCAAACTAAAGTATGTATGTATTAACATAGTGGTGGATTAGGTTAGCGGACAAAGTTCAACGGCTGTCTTCGCTACTGAAAATAAGAAGATGCAATGGCAACGACAGCCACAAAGTGTAATAAACTTTCTCTCGGCAGATTTACAAAAAAAGTAGAACAACGAAATTATGGTATACCTCACGACATACTATATTAACTGACTAAATGCCCCTTACCTGCACAAATTCTTGTTCTAACCTTCCCAAAAAAGGTAGAATGGATACCTGGTTGGATCAGAAAGAGAGAATCACTTCAAATTTACACGGTGGTGGTTAGTTCTATCTTCCAGTTTGTGCTTGCCNAAGATTTACAAAAAAAGAAGAGCAACGGAATTATGGTATACCTCACGACATACTATATTAATTGACTAAACGCCCCTTACTTGCACAAATTATCGTTCTAAGGTAGAAAGGATACCTGGTTGGATCAGAAAGAGAGAATCAATTCAAATTTACACGGTGGTGGTTAGTTCTATCTTCCAGTTTGTGCTTGCCTGATTACTGTTGAGTATTTTAGGCGGAACTGATGGCTATCGTATCAGTGGTACAATCTTGATATCTAAACTTTCACCAACAGCCAGTCGGATATAATAGGCCTAGGAAAGCTCAAGGTACAATGTCTAAGGCTGCAATGCATTCGAATAACTATTGTCTTAGGGCAAGAACTCTTGGCAGAAAATCCTTCAGTGATCTACATACATGATCTGAGATCAGTAGAGATCCAAGTAGTTTTCGTGAGAACAAAGATAGATGTAGTGCTCATTTGGTGAGTTTAAGTGAAGGTTCGCATAATGTTAAATAGCATAAGTACATACGTACTCTATTAAAATGCTACATTGCCAAATTTCATTTGATATAAACTAGCTATATGACTACTGAAGCCATAAATAATTTGTGATAGATATACGGCCCGTAGATGCAAATGTAAGTTAGAGTGCGAAAACTTACGGCTNTATTTTGAAGGACTGTAGAACCAAGGCTTTTAAGCTTGGAAGGCGCGCCCAAGTATAAGGAAGGTTCGCATAATGTTAAATAGCATAAGTACATACGTACTCTATTAAAATGCTACATTGCCAAATTTCATTTGATAGAGACTAGCTATATGACTACTGAAGCCATAAATGATTTGTGATAGCTATACGGCCCGTAGATGCAAATGTAAGTTAGAGTGCGAAAACTTACGGCTATACCTGTGATTAACTCAGTGAGAGAGGAGGACTAGGATGTAGCATATAATTAAAAACTAGGTATTGTTAGTCGTCTAAACAACTAGAATAAAAAAATGCTACGTTGCCAATTTTCACTTTAGATATCGGGAACAGTGGACTAAAATTGCAGAGAGGGAGAGACAAGTAGACACATTTTTTAGTGCAAATAGTGTTCATGCGATTTTTTTTTTATTAAAAACGATTTCCAATTCAGTTTTATGCCACCTGATCTTCCCAATTCAGAATAAAAGGAAATCAAAATCTGGCTTAGAATTAGTCAAGTATTTGACTAGAAAGCAATTTAAAAAGTAAAATATCAATAGCCCTAAAAGCTTCTATTTATATTTACTCACATTTGCTAAGGTTAGCTTAGTAGTCTATCAACCTTTAAATTGCTATGTTGCCAATTTTCATACGGTACTCGAAAATTTGAATGCAGTGCTACCTTCCTGAATATATATTGGTAAAAAGGTAGATCAATGTATGTAGCTCTATATACTTACATACTATTTAGGAAAAATGAGCTAAGATATTGTACCTACCATATTTTTAACTGAAATCTGTTGCGAAAGATATACTATGTTAGCATTAAAAGTAGTATGAATCACAAGAAAAAAAATGTTTAGGGGTCATTAGTTTAATGAGTAAAATCAAAACGTAAGCCACAATTTTTATATTATCTGTAATATTAAAAAATAACATGAAAACTGATAAGCTTCCATTAAGCATTTAAGGGAGCTTCTTAATTTTAAATTAAAAACAGAGTACTAAAGAAGTCAACACTATAATGAGATAACCTCTACTTAAATTATGTTTTATAAATCAGTTGGCCACATTGGAAATAATAAAACCGACATCATTAAAGATTTTTTAAGAAAAGATAGTATTAACTAAAACAATTTTGGAAAAAATTTACAGCTACAAGGATTTTTTTGATTGTAAGTAAAAGAGTGTTAAATAAACGAGACAATAACAAACATTACAAGAGACTACGAGTAAGTAAAAAGATTGAGTCAAATTACTACAAAAAATACAGTTACCAGCATACATACATACACTGAGCGAAATTAATTTAGACATACAAAATTACTTAAAAAAATTTGCATTACAAATCGCACAACAAAATACGAAAATAAACATACAAAAATACTTATATTATACATGTATAAGAAGGAGTACACATGAACGAGCGCGTCTTTGAATAAGCCAACGAGCGAGCGTAAAAGAGACAAATAAAGTACGAGCACAAATGTTGAAACAAAGATTACGGTGAGTGAATGCTTTCTTGTTTTTTTTTATTTATTTATTTTTAGTTGAATTATAAATAAAAATGCTATTGTTTTCTTTTTGATTTTCAATTTTTTTTTTAAATTATTATCATTTGCTTTATTTAAAAAAAATGAAAATAAAAATTGTTTACTTATTAATTTAACTAAAAAATATTTATATATATGTATTTAAAATATGTATATAAAATGATTAAAAGAGTGCGCGAAAAAAATTTGGATAGTGAGAGCGAGTGAAAGAGAGATAGAGAAAGGACACATAGAGCGCTACTAAATTCTAATAAATATCAAATGATTGGAAATAATTTTAAACAATTTTGCATTATTTGTTTATATAAAATTATATATGTATTATTTCTTGTTATAACTTAAGCTAAATGCGTTTTTTGCTTTGCATTCATACAACTATTTGAAGTTTTTTAAATTTTTTTTTTTACAGAAAAATATGCACACACAAAAATATAGAAATACAACAAAAATTATGCTTTATTGCGCAACTGCAGTTGTGTGAGAATAATTGAAATAATAATAATAATAATTGAAATTTTTGGAGATTTTAGTTGAAAATGTAATTTTAATTTTATTTTTAAGTTTTTAAAGTTGCACTGTGAAAAAATTGATTGTTGCTTCTATATATAAAGAATGAATTTTACTTATTATATTTTTTCAGTGTAATGCGGTGTCTCACTTGCAAAAGTCTAACAGTTTTAGTGCCACGGTGTTTTGCTATTTCACTAATTCGCATTTTAATCTTCACTACAAAATTCAACATCACTACTTTGAGCGCAACTGAATCACTATGCTTTGCAGCTTAAAATTTTATTGCAACGTTTAAATTAATTATTGCATATTAAGTAAAATTATTAAATATTATGTATGTATTTATGTGTTTTTATTATACTGCATTAAAAGCTAACTTAAAATTAAAATATTTATCTTTCAGAGCAAATAACTTTTTTTTAATAAGTTTTTATTTAAAATTTCAATGGAATTCAATTTGAGATTGTTTAATATTGACACGCCAAAGTATTGGAGAGAACAATGCCAAGCGAGTGATAGATAAAAATAAAAAAATTGTTATAAAGAAATAATGAGGGAAAAATTGAAAATTGTTTATTCTGAAAAACTGAATTTGAAAAACGGCTTTAGCAGTGTAAAAAAATTTAGCAAAGTTAAAAAAAAAGCTTTTGCTAAAGAAATTTTTTAAAGCTTTTTTTGAAGACAGGTTTGAAAAAAATTTGTAAAAATGGGTTTTGAAAGTTTTTAAAAGTTTCGTAAGCAAAAAGTATTTAAAAAAAATGTTTTAAAATTGTTTTATGCAAAACTATTTGAAAAAATAATATTCTTGCAAAAAAATATTTTTTGAATCAAAATTGTTAAAAACGATAGTAGTAGATAATGAGCGAAAAAACGTACACAACTAGTTTTGAGACATACACACATCGAAAAGTGTAACATTGACATGAGCAGACAGCAAGCAAGAAAAGATATAAAAAAAATCTAGTATTATTTTGACAATGAAGCGGGCTTTGTCAACAAAAACAAAAAAAAAAAAAGAAATAAATAAAAAAGAAACCAACACAATACAACACGAAATGTTTATAAATCTGTTTGAAGGTTATGGTGAAAGTAATGTATAGTTTTTGATTTTTTGTTGTTTTTATGCGCTTGTATAAACAAATACGAATTTGAACATAAATAAAAACGCAGTGATGATACAAGTATGTATGTACTTATAGCAATTAAGTAGTAATTTTTATGTAGAAGTATAGAAATTTTGTTTTTAGCTTTTGAAGATGTGTAATTTTGTTAAAAAATGTTATAGAGTACGAAATGTTTTGAATGTTTCGTGTTTGATTGTTTGCTTTGGCGAGAACTTTGTTGAAGGAAAGCAAATTTTTGTTACAAAACGCGTTTAATTTCCTTTTTAGCAGAACCTTTTTTTCTCGGTGTATCTTTATTGCATGATTTAGTTTTGAAATTCAGTGGTATAATAATAAAATTCTGCAGCAGTTAAAGAAAGAACAATAGAGGTGTTGAAACTGAATTTGTGTAGAGAAATATATTACTGTCGAGGCTTTTTACTATATCCGGGAGAACCAGGAATTAATATGCGTTAGCTGAAGCATGGATTCACATTTTTATTGCTTTTATTGTGGCTCAACTGACCTGTGTTCTTAAAGCAACTTAAGTTCGTCGAAACATTTTGATCCTTCGTTGCTTATGTAAACAAAATTTCTGTTCATTCGTAAAGAACATTACAAAGTATCTTCTTGCTATCATGTAAATGACAACTGGGGATGGTCTTTTAGAAGGCGCTGATAAATTCTTACAATCTCTTGAGCTCTTACAATTTTGCGTTAACTACAAAGGACACAGAACTGATGTTTTCAGCTTGGACCCGGCGACTTTGAGAGAGAAACACTTCTTAACGGCAACTTGGTTTTTCTTAAATTCTCTTTGGATGTGGATTATACTAGATTTCAAAGCACAGGTTAAAATCAAGACTTGTTTCATATAGTAAATGCCATACATGCCACCTTTATAATATAGTTCTTTTGATTGACTAATGTGTACAGGGCTCGAANGACAGGTTAATCAAGACTTGTTTCATATAGTAAATGCCATACATGTCACCTTTATAATATAGTTCTTTTGATTGACTAATGTGTACAGGGCTCGAATTGTTACATTCGTGCGAGGATCGAAATCCATAACAAAGAAAATTTCGTGATACGTCGTGTTTTTACGTGCCGAGCAATACGATGTCATATGTGACGATTCGAGCGCAGATTTTCTTGCATCCCTCTATTCTGACTCTTTGAGGGTACTAAGTATTTCTGGTTCAATAGCTCCAAGTCTTACAATCACCTTAAAGTCGGTGCCGGATAGCCCCCACCAGAACAAAAATTTTTCTGCTACTTATAAACAGAATCGACATTTCTTTTACTGTAAGGGTATCTGACGTTAGGATAAAGGTTTCATGGGTTTCGTTAGAATGTATGTAATACCCTTGTCGGACAGGCCTTTCTTGTTTACTGGAAAGGCAATTTAAAATACCTAATGCACCATCAAAAGCTGTGGTCTCAGCAGCGATATGTCCTCACCTAAGCACTTCCCTCACTGGATATGGTATGGTCCCCGAGTTTAGACTCACTTTGCATTCTTTTTTTAGCGTGAAGATCTGCGACCTACTGCGGCTATAAGACAAGCTAATTGCTTCTTTTTCTAGGTGGATGTAGAACCATGATGACGGGACAAATCGGTAACGCTAAATATTATCAGACCTAAGTGCGTCGCCGTTCTGGATCTAGTTTAAAACACCTGGTATGTATAATCTAAACTCATCTAACAATGTGAACTATGTCCTGACTATAATTCGATTAGACGGTTTTGCATTGCGCGGTCAGTAATTTTACTTGGCAGATCAAACTAATAGGTAAGTACTTCAGAGTTTTTCTCTCAAAGCAGTTATAAACTGGCTCAACCTCAGCATGGACATGTACTCATTTATAATAACGGTCGTCTCTTCATGCTATTTACTGAGTTTAAGTTCTCTCGACCTGAGCATAAACTTTGAGCGCTCTAACTGCCTGAAGGCTGGATAGCGATAAATGTGATTAATTTTGGAGTCCTTCACGAATACTAAAATTGTTTTTTGATGTGCGCGGTATTTAAAGTTCAGGTATCATCCCTACATACATGTATATAAATATTGACCACTACTTCGGAAGTGTTTTAGTTGAAGTGGTTCTAGAGGTACATAAATAAGTATGAATTTATGTAGGTATACAAGTATGTACATAGGTTTATAACACAAATACCTTAACTAAGGTTAGAAACGGCTAATTGAACATTTCGAAACTAAATCATGCATTGTTATATACAAAAAAATTGCCAATACAAAATACACTGAAAAAATTCTAAGCATAGATGAAGCTTTTGCTCGAATGACAGTATAGGAAAGGGTTTTTATTGTAAAAATTTCGTTAAGCATTCAAAATAAAAAAAGGTATACAAAATTTTTGAATTTAATAACATTCTAAATTTTTTTAAATTTTCTTAATAATTTAGAAATATGTGTATCTAAAAACAAAGAAAAACGTTATATTTTTATAAGTTTTTTTTTTTAATTGTATAAAAATTTTCAATTATCGTTATCGAAACTTAATGAAGAAATTGTTTTGTCTTCAAAACCGCTTGAAAACGCCAAATATTTTAATTTTTTTAAGTATTTCCAACCAGTTCAAATTTAGTTAAATATTCAAGAAAAAACAACACTTTTTAGCAATTTTTTTGTAATGAAAAAAAATACTACCGAACTCTAGTGCATAAATTAAATTTTTTCTTTAAATTCCCTTTAAAATGTTAATATTCGAATCAAAAGCTTCTTTGATAATTTCTAATCTGTTCTGTTATTGGGAAAAAAATATTAATTAATTTTTAAGTGTTCGTCCGAAAATTCCTTCGCTTTAACTATATTATACACTAATTCTGCTTCGTTTAGTACAAAACAAATTTAATACCGCAAATTTTAAATTTTAAATTCGATTTCGTTTTCGTCGAAACTCTAAAGTGTTCTCTTTTGATTTTACTTAATATTTTTGCATTTGTTTCACGCCATTAAGCTAACATCGTTGCTACAACGCTAAATAATGTTATGCATGTTGCTGTTGCGAGAGCAATGACAGTTGTCGTTGTTGCTGTTGTGATGGCAGTTGTTGCGGTTCTCGTTCCAGCGGTTCTCGTTGTGGTCATGAATTTAATGTAGTGTTTATGTGGCGAATCAGCGGCCGAATTATAACCGGCCGAATACAATAATGTCCCGAGATTATTATTAGCAGAATCGGACTCACCTCGTGTCGTCTTCATAATAATCGATGCCGGCGATGAGAAGCCGATCACATTGTGCGCACGCAACTCGATGCGGTAGTAGGTGTTGCCACTTAGACGTGACATTTCGTACGATGTAGTCTCGACGACATCCTGCGAGACGCATTGGTTTTCCAGCTCATGCCAAGTGCCAGCCATTTTTACGCCCTGCAACAGGAGAGTAAAAAAAGACACACATATAGCGGTTAGAAACAGTAAGAGTGCGCAAATAGCTGGTTACTTACAGGACAGTATTTGATTTGATAGAAGTCGATCGGTTCGCCATTATCGGCTGGCACGCTCCATCTCAGCTCGAAGTGATCGGAGTATGGCGACACAACCACAGGTTCTTCTTTATCGTTTTGCACAGGCGAATGCAGTGGTTTGGGTTCCTCCGGCGCCGAACGTCTGGGTGTCGATTGTTGTTGATTTACGCCCCACATACCCAAGCCGACTTGATTGCGTGCCGCAAACCGGAATTGGTAGGACGTCTGTGGTTTTAGTCCCTCAACAATGTATGGTGAGTCTGGCGACCAGGTACGATTTTGTGCTGTTGACCAATCTGGATTGATGGCTTCCTTGTATTGCACGCTGTAGGCGGTAATTGGTAATCCCAGCTCCGTTGGAGGTCCTCGTATGTCAAAGGTGATTGTTGTGGCGGTGAGTTGGCGTGGTATCGCGGCGGCGACAAGATCAGGTACACGTGCCTCTTTCAATTGCATATCATGTTCGGCCGAGCCGTGCACATTTGTGGCGATACATTTGTAGACGGAGTAGTATTGACGCGCTACCGGATGAACAATAAGATCACTGCGTGGTCCAGTGCCGACAATTACTAGATTCTTATCGTAAGCGTCCTTGAGTGGGCGGCCATTCCAACGCCATTCGATGGTCGCATTTGGTATACCCAAAGCCAGGCAGCTTAGATTCGCCTTGCGCTCTTCCCAGCTAAACACTGGTGGCAAATCCTTCATATGTGTGAAGTCTGGTGGGAATTCGACAGTTATGTGTCCAGTCTTGTAGGCGGTATCACCCTTATTGCGCGCAATACACTGATAAAGTCCATCGTCATTGCGTGTGGCCCTTGTAATGCGCAGTGTGCCTGAGCTCTCGCCACGTTCCTCATCGAAATGTTGCTCCAACGAGATGCGATCGTCATCAGCTTGTAAGCCTGGCGCGTATTCTTCTTCGGTGCCCCAACGTCTGAAGGTGATAGCCGGTGCTGGACGTCCCTTCGAACGGCATGTAATGGCAATCTCCTTCTGACTCACGCCAGTCACGTTGTAGAATTCGTAGATTTGTGGGCGCACGAGTACGTTCAATTTAGTTTTTTGATCCACTACGCCTGCGTCATTCTTGGCAATGCAAGTGTAGGTGCCATAGTCATCTTGCGTAACTGAGTTGATAGTAAGTAGGCCAGTTTGTGGGTTCACTTGGAAGCGATCGGCGGTAGCGACATTCTGTTGCGCGGCATCTTTAATCCAGGAAATTTCCGGCACCGGTTTGCCAGTTGCTGTGCAGTTTGCGGCAAACGGTTTACCTTCGACTGCTTCTAGTGTGGCTGGCAAATGCGTAATAACCGGCCGGATGTATACTTCCACGCGAATGGTGCGTTCGAGCAGTTCGCCGGTTTCGATAACAGCTGCACGGCAAGTGTAGATGCCATCGTCTGATTCCTGTACGTTACGTATGAGCAGACCATGCGTCTGGACGACGTATTTGTCACCGGTGCGGATCTGCAATGGAGAAGGAAATTAGTTACAGATACGCGTGCAAAAAGTTGTTGATAGCCGAAGATTCAACACGAAGAAAAATTTATTGAAAATATAATAATTCTTAGATAAAGCCTCCGTTAAAGCAAAATACCATCTGATTAATATATAAGTATTTATGCCATAAGTGCTGGTACAAGTATTTAATATAATCATTTGTGTAAAAGATGTAAAGAAAAAGCGGCGGGAAGATGAAACTACAGATCTAAGATTTCGCTTCGAAGAGAATCTTATGTGGGAAGCTTTCACTTTAGCTCATCCATTGGATAATGGCTAATGGTCGAAAAATCTCCTTCGAAAATACGACTAAAACTGAATTTCGCGGGACTCCGTATATCAGGCTCTATATAAGACACTACTATGGTTGGTACCTCCTGTATTACTGATATTTTTCACGGATTGCTTAGAAGGTGTCGTATAGTTTTGAGTTGGAAGGAGAAGGCAGCGCCTTAATGAGAAAAAGCATGCACAGTTTTTCAGCATGCGAGCGCAAAACTATTTCTGCATATTAGGACCGCCTGGCAAGATTTAATGGTATAAATGATTTGCAACATTTCAGGGAAATTTCAAGCCGATGTGCCTTTGATTTGCAACTGCGTTCGTTCGTTTGAATGATAGATCACGAGTTAATTTCGCGCATTTGCATGGCTGACGGGTGGGTTACCTTTAAATAACACCGGCCGACCGACCGAGGACTCGGTGGAAGTTTTCGGCGATTTTTTAACTAACCAGTGCATTGCCCCGAACCTAACAAGGCTATGTTTGATAGGAGACTCTTATCAGAACCTCAAGGCCCTAATAAGACAATGCTGAGATGCTTTTTCAAGGCTAAGGGCTCTATTTCTGCTTCCATCTGGTAAGCTTGCATAGAGGGAAACTGGTGAACTGCGGAGCTTTTTCATGAGTACACAGTGCTTCTCAATTCTTTTCTCCAATGGTAAGGTTTCAAGCATACTTCTCGGTTTGGTTATTTCAAGTATAGAGAACAGCAGCGAGGTTTTTTCTCGTGCTATGACAAAAACATATCCCTACGCAGCAGCTATTTAGAGCAAGCGCACAGAGTTAAAGCTCTCTCTGATCGTACCTATTTTTAAAAGACGCGGACGGATATATTTAAAGCTATCTGCAATAATTTGGCTCGACTATTTATACCAGCGATGGGCAGAGAGAGCTTTTACTCTGCGCGCGCCTATACAAAATATATAAAAAGCTTAAAAGAGCTTTACCCGCGGGTAAGGCGATGCCCATCACCGATTTATTTTTAAGAATTATGCTATCACAATTACCGTATTAGGTTTTAATATTTGCTCTAAAATCCCTATATTGCGATAAAAGGGTTATAAACAAAATTTCGGTATAGAAAACATATAGCTTAATCCACAACGCTTAAACCACATTTCACACTTAAAATGTTATTTCCTTTATTCTTATGTTAATGGTATTGAAAGGGTTAAACTTTGATAGTTTTGTGCACAATGATTCAAATGTCAAAACAACCTCCAAAGCTCAAACTTTAAATACCATTAAAAATACTTAATAAAATATCTCTTACATCTAAGCACACTTTAACTTCGCATAAACTTCACTTACGAGCTTAACAACCCCCAAGTATCCATAACTGTATAGTAAATACTGATTATGAAAGTAAATTTCATTGCTATATTCACATTTTTTTTCCCAAATAACCTCAGGGACTGAAACTACTTACCCACATACGCATACATGTGCACATTGTAAACTCAAAGAATGTTGCACGAAAATCACTTAACAATTTCGTTAAGTTTTGTAAAAGTTCGATAAAAGTGCTGCGTGACAAGCTAAATTTCAATTTATGCAAACGACGATTGGATGTATGCATACATTCGTACATACATATGTCCATATGCGAGGATATCCTTTGTGCATACGTATGCATGTGTGTGAGAGCGCACTGTTGTTCGACAAGTGCTAGATAAAAAAGTTGCAAAGTCTCAACATTATTATTAAGAACAAGAAAATTTAAGTTTCGTTAAGTTTTTCTAACTTTTAGGGATATATATTGTGAGCTTAAGTCACTACTAAAGCATACATGGTGAGAACTAGTACATACCCTGCAGGGAAAAGCTAAACAAGTGAACGAAATTTATGATGCAGGAAGCGTACGACTTCAAGAAATTTGGAAAACTTTTCGACATCTGTCACAAATATCGCCCTTGATCTGTGAAGGGTGGATATTTTAGGGATCTTTCTAGAGTTTTAAATGCTCAGTGAAGAGTCCGAAGATTCGTAAGTAAACTCGAGGATAGGGATACCGGGGCAAACATATTTGTACCTGGTTTTCATCGTCAATCATTATCATTGAAGTGTACGTCTACACATATACATATAGCTTCATAGAGGGCCTATTAAGATCACAATACATATAATATATTACAACAGTAAAAGCCTACGATTGCGCCGGTTTAGACACGTTCGATGCATATGCTTTGGTGAAAAGCTTCTTCGACTCGGAACCCAACCCATGGGTGGGAAATAAAGGCACGGGCGCTTACGTTCACAATAGAAGGACCAAGTGGAGAAAGATCTATCTGTACTCAGGATGAACAACTGGCGTAACTTTACGCAGGTGAGAGACGTCTCGGACTAAAGCAACAAATGAAGGGAAGAAAGAAAAGGGTTATTTTACAGATCTAAAATATTCTGCCCAAAAGACTTCGAGCAACTGATTAGTCTTAACAAATTCAGGTTCTTCGCGTTGGTCCAAAGTATAAACTATGGTATTGCCCATATTTTATAAGTCCTCGACTGATCATGGTGTCGCCGAAGAACTTATCTTCGTAAAGAGCTTAAAAAGGCTTTATCATAGTTTTAGATTCGCTTAGAGGATTCTAATCCCATTTGTAGGCTTAAAGGAAATATGTGCTCACACCATACAATGTAGAAGGAGCGAAAAATTGCAAGACGAGTCTATCGGATACTTGAAGTACGCCACCATTATCTTTGTTGGGTTCTTTGAGGCAAGAAATAAGAGTTGCTAAAACCTAATATGCGCAACGAGATAACCAATTGACGAATCGTTAGTTATGGCTTTACACAGGATCCGCATGAGGGATACTAACGGGAATAGTCTTCACTCTCTGGATTCCATATTCCAAGGTGAGCAGTATGAAACACTTGTTATATAAGATATGTAGAGTGCTCTGAGCTAACGTGTCCGAAATGACCTCCACAGAGACGTTGTACAACCGTCTAGCTGCTTCCAAACTTGTTCAGTAATGAAACTCTCGGCTAAAGTATGTTGGTAAGCATGCTGAACTTATTTTACTCTGGTTGCCATTGGGTAATTCTTGGGCTCAAGTCCAAGTACCTTCAGTACCATGTCTACTTTTGGACTCACATCAAACAATCTTTGCTATTAAAGATTTTCTTGAAAGAAATTTCTCCGAGCAGTTCCAGCCAAAACTACATATATGGGTATTCACTAAGTTGGGCAAGTGACCTGGCACTCTGTTGCAGGTAGCTAGTCTGAGGGTTGTGTTTTGCACGTGTTTTTGTAATAGTTCGAATTTCGAACTTGTGCACAATTGGTGGAAAGAGACCACCAAAAAAAGCTGTCGCAAAAGGGATACAAGAGGGGACCAATAATACTTTTATGGCCATTACTAGCTGCCTACTTTGAAAGGCGCATTGATAAGAACAACGCCGGTTCGGTGTTTAAATTTTCCTATGGGGTAAGGTGAGGGTATGTACTCGTATATAAATATGCGTGTGTATTGCCGTGAGTGCCGAAAACAACTAGTGTGCTTAAGATTTTTTGTAGTTATGTATTTCAAATTTTGTTTCCTTTTGCCCTCGAAGTGGGATTTCGCTGGCAGAATGCAAGCTTTCAAGCCAGCACTTTACTCCCAATCACTATAGCTTGCCTACGCTGCACTTGCATGCGTTTGTATGTAGTATGTATATTGTTGCAGCCGTAAGTCCTGGTTGTTCTTACATGTCATAGTAGAAATATGTAGTTGTTGTTGTCGTCGTTGAAATTTTCTAAGTAAATCATGAAGTTTTAATAACATCCTTATGCGCTACTTACCGGATCACCGTTGCGAAGCCAGTCGATGGTCGGATTGGGATCGGCCTTCACTTCACACTTGACAATGTAGTCCTCGCCGAGTATGGGGTATTGATTCTCTGGTGCATTTGTCCATGTTATGGCAACTAAAATGGAGGAAGAAAAGAAAAAAATAAGAAAGATGAAAAGAAATTGCATGAGAAATTGGAAAAAAGAATATGTGAAGCAATAGCAAGCGCTGAGTCTCAACACCCCCCAACGAGCAGAAGAACGGATGAACGGAAATTCGGCAAATTCTATTTAAAAAATAAAAAATAAATGAAAGTGGAAAGTGTAAAGGAAAAAGCAAGCACAAAAACCACTTCGACAATGAGAAGGCGGATTAGAGCGAGCGTAGATAAAGCAGGGGAGCTGTGGCGCTAAGACGCGTGGTTGCAACGCGTTTGCGCGCTTGTAGGCGCTGCTTAAAAAGTCAAGCGAGTGGTTGAGCTTTTCCAACTACTTCTTCTCGTTAGTTGTTAACACAGGCTGCAGATGCCATTACTGTTGCTGCTGTTTTTGACGTTGTTGTTTTGGCATGTTGGCAGCCAAAGCAAGTTGTGGAAAAGATTTGGCAAATACATAGCACAAAAATAGAACACAAAAAAAGGGGGAAGAAAAATGAAATCGCAGAACTTGAACTTCTTTTTTCCAAATTTTTTTTCCCCCTTTTCTCTTCTAAGTTCAAGTTGAAATAGCACTTGCAATGCTTGTAATTTCTGTGTACTTAGTTCGTGCAATTTGTGCAATCTTTACAATGACACACACACACACACATAGACATAAACCACCAACGCCCGCGCGTGCGCTCTAATTCCTCACTGCAGTGCACTGTCCAGTCTTCGCAGCCTTTAAGAGGCATCCGGGCCTGTTCGACAAACTGGTCGCAGGCCGCCAGTCGCCGGTCGTCTTCTACACTTAGTCACCGGTGCACGTTTGCGCTTGCTTGTTGCGATAACAAGCTAAGATGCTGAATTTTTTCTTTTTGCTAAACTTTTTTTGCCCATTTTTTTTGTCCTGAGTAGTTGTCAACACTTTGTGTGCAAACAACGAAATGCGGCAACAAAATGGCTAACTGTTTGTTCGTTTGGTTTTCGTTTGCTTTTTTATTTGGTTTAGGTAATGGCTGCTGTTTTCTGAAGAAAGCTAGACGCCTTCTTGAGGTGGCGTCGTTTGCTTTAACAGCATATATTTTATACAAACTTGCATGTGTGTATGTGTGCAGGTGTGCAGGTGTGCATGTGTTTGCGTGTCCCAAGAAGCCATGTCCATGCAGACATTTTCCTGTGTCAACAGCATGGCTAGCAATTTGCCTGCTTTTTTCTCTACTAAAACTCTTCAACAATTTTGTCTATCTTATCAGCACATTACGAACACTTTTGCTAAGCACACATCCTTATACACGTACTCATTCTCGTCTGTGTGTAAGCATATAAATTGCTTTATGTGATCATATGAGTAAGCACGTTGCTTTAATACGGATAAGTCTACTATGAGCCGGTAATTTGTTGAATTTTCGCTTAGAAGTAATTACATATTCTCGACATGACAAGTGGACATACTAAGAGGCATTTTCTGAAGTAAACTTTAAGTTTAAAGCTCACTTTATAATTAAAGGTTGGATTAAAAGTAAAGCTATGTCTAAAGTTAAGCATTTCCATTATCGGTTTAGGACGTATGTATGTTTCTTGGTTGTAAACCAATTTAAAACGGATAATGAAATGCTTTACTTTAGACACAATCATAAATTTTACTTTAAATATAAAGTGAGCTTTAAAGTTAGAGGTTACTTGAGAAAACGGCTCTGAGTATCTAATTGTAAAAGGACAAATGCGAAAGCCTGTTAGGTATTTTAAATGATCTAGTAAAATGTATACCACATTTATACATCTTGTGTAATACAATGAACAAAACCTCGTTTAAGGTTAGTTTTTTTGCGTTTCGTTCAATTACAAAAGTTTCTTTAAGTTTCGTTCAGTTTTATAAATTGTTGTTTTCGAATTTATACATGTAAAATTTACGAAATAGTGATTTGTTAAAAATATGGTTGTTTTTTGTTGTTTCGCTAAGTTTAAAAGGTTTCGCTCGGTTTTATAAACCGGTGCTTTGGAATTTATACATGTAAAAAATTAGGAAATAACGATTTCTTACACTTAGGATTGCATTTTGTTGTTTCGTGAGGTTTAAAAAGTCTCGGTAAGTTTCTTGTGCTTACTGCCATACACTTACAAATTACAATGTCTAAACTTTACGGTTTGTGCATTTAGTAGTTCACGAAATTGCGATTTGATAAAATTTTTGTTGACATTCGTTTTTCGTTAAGTTTCAAAAGTTTCGTTAAGTTTATTTAGATTTATTAATTGGCGCCTTGGGATTTACGAATGTAATATTTTACAAAAGAATGACTTTTGATAATTTTGAATGCCTTCTATTGTTTCGTTAAGTTATGAAAACTTTCATTTTGCTTAAAAACTTGAATGCTTAAACTTTACGGCTTATGCATAACAGGGTTGTTTCGTTAGGTTTGAAAGGTTTCGTTAAATTTCTTTCAGTTTTAAAAATTGCTGTTTTGTGATTTACGGCTTTCTTGTCTCGTTAAGTCGCAAATCTTGCGTTAGGTAGGTAAAGGCAGTACACATAAAAATTTGAATTCTTAGGTATGTATATTGAAAAATGACATGTTTTAAGTTTGGCAAGATGTAAAATGTACAGATAGCAAGAGAAATGCAAGCGTTTTTTACCTTCTAGAATTTTAATTTTTTTTTGTTTTTTTATAAACCTCAGTCTTTCTCAGGTTTTTGAAATATTATGGAAATAATAGTAACTTAATATACAACAAGTAAGCAAGTCTAAGTTCGGGCGGAGCCGAACATTAAATACCCG
>NW_016165123.1:25065-28805 GCF_001687245.7 Rhagoletis zephyria | reverse complement strand
AGTAGGTCAAGTGGCAATTTTTATCAAAATTACTTGTCAGCGGAATACCTCAACGAGATGTTCGCTCGTTCATACGCCGCCGTGCGCCGCTACGCCACAAGACGGCTATGCAACTTGACTGAAAAAACGATGCACTGCACAAGATACAAAGTCATATTGCAACAGACTTTTTGTTATGTTTTAATACTTGAGCTTAAGGATTTCTGTTTATTTGTGTAACTTTGTGAGTCCGCCGTTGTACTTTATTATATTGTCGGCAAAGCTGCACGTTTTGCGATGAGTGGGCAAGTAACATTTGTTGGTAGATAAAAAGAACGAAAAGGTTATAATATGACGACTTGTTTGTTGTTTTTCTTGTCAAGTTGTTTTTTCAGGCCGTGATATATTCTCTTTGAGTAGCTCTTTGTGTAATAAAAATATTCCTTAAACGGTTTAAGTGATATGTATCTATGTAGTATGTATGCCTTGGGTTCAACACCTGGTGATACTTAGTTTAGTATGAAGCGCAATGCTTAAAACACTGGAATACTTGGGGCAAAGGTGACGTACTCCAAAGTGACTTTTAACTTATACCTTATTATCGGGTTGATTCACAAACAAAGTCGTTATAAAGCATAGCATCAAGTATTCAAGAATCGATTATATTTCTTAATCAAGATTATTTTTCAAGCCACTAAATTAATATAAAAACCCAGGCATTAAATATTTAAGTAATTGTTTATTCTTAATAAAAGCTTATAGCTTAAAATTTGTTGGCATGTTTATTTTTATTCTAACATGGATTCAAATTTTCACCAAAATTTTCAACTTTTAAACAATAAATTAATGATTCAAAGCTTTTACAAAATTTAGAAAAATGCGAAAAATTTTCACCAAAATTTTCAAATTAAAAAAACATATTTTTAGATTTCTTTTAAGTATGCAATTTTGTAGTACAAGTGCAAGTTTTAAGTGACTATAAGCTACCGTTGATTTTTGAAAATTTTTTTTTTGCTGAGGATCTTGCTCATTTTCTCCATATAATAAATGCGTGATAATTTCTTTTTTTGTACGGGAAGAAATGCTGAAGGGCGTCAAAGAAAAGTTCTCAAAAATCCACGGTAGCTTATAGCAAGGAAACGGATTTTATAACGTAAAAACCTATCAAAAAAAAGCAAAATAAAATAGCAAAATAGGCCGGAAAATGCACAAGAAATCGCAAAAAAGCAAAACAAGGCACTAAAAAATACAAAAACCGTAAAATAATCAAAAAATATATTTATTGTAGAAATGTTTATTTTACAAGTAAAAAGAGAAAGTCTATGAACTAGTTTCGTTATATGAAAAATTTGCACCTTGAATCTCTGACTACTTTTTGTGCTTTCGAGTTTTTAGCTCTCAAAACTTGAATCTTTAATAGTTGTAGTAACATTGAACCACAAGATGCATTCTGAAGTTTTCTGGCAGCATTTTCATTAGATTTTAGCGAATAACGGTTAACAGTTGAAGGTAAAAAAGGCATCATCAAATATGTATATATGGAATCAGGGAAAGCTAAATCATGGTCATTCTTAAAAGAAAAAAGGCAATTTCTACCAAATCCTTTCCCTGCTTACAGCCCATAAAACTTGCACTTTATTATACTAAAGTTGAAGGAAATACAAAAATGATTACTCAAAAAAAATCTAAAAAAAAATGTTTTTTTTTAAGTTGAAAAATTTGTCGCATTTTCCTAAATTTTGTAAAAACTTTGAATCACTAATTTTTATGCGATTTGATGTTGAACGAACTGTATTTCTATTAAAAATTAACGAAAAAAAATGTATTACAAAAACATTGCAAATATAAAAAAAAAACACTGTACGGAAACATATTCTGACGGTGTATATTAGAATGTAACTCTTAGTCGCTGCCAGCCAAGATACTTGTATACATAAATATGTGTAAACAAATAAAGCTTGAAATACTCATGCTTATAAATAAACTTTTGTATTAAATTTTTAAATTTTGCTTGCGTTTGCTCCAAATTAAAAATTAGAACTCGATCATTGCAAATTCCAGATGTATGGTTTGTTGAGTCTTTTCTTTTCGATGCAATTATACATAGAAGTTGGATAGGGGTATCCGGGGAACAAAAAGAAAACAAACTTGTTACCCAGTGTTAATTCTGGTATTTATTTATTTTTAACATGATAAAACTCACATCGGTTGCACGTGGCGTATGAGTAATCACATCAAGAAATAAATATTTGAAGTTCCTCTTTTTTATTACTGGAAAATTTTCAGCAGCTATACATATATCGTTACTTTAATTCACAAAGGCCCGATCCAACACTTTTTTCGAAACTGCGTTTTTCACACATTTTTGAAGGACATACTAAAATACATACACCTTCAATAAAAATTGTAAAGTCTTAGTACCAAAAACAACGGAGTTACATGCCACTTTTTAAAAAGCCCTACCTGTTTTTGTTATACTTTTTATAATCTTCTCCTGTAAAATACGGGCAATACGTACATCGGAATATCCGTCCGGATCTTTGCGTATGCGGATAAACTCCGAATATAACGGATATCTGGCTAATATCGGTTCGAATGGTTATCCGGATATGCGGATATTCTAAGCAGTTTTAGAACGAATTTGTAAAATTATTCTCAAATCAACAGAATCTATCGAATTGCACAGTAAATAATAGAACATTTCTTTAATAAACAAACAGTTCTGATTTGTTGTTGATTTTTGGAATCAGATATTCGAATATCCGGATATCCGGATTATGCGGATAACAAAGATATCCGGATAGAACTACCAACACTACCGCAAATTTTTTAAAAATATTTAAAGCATTATTTACAACCATTTTAAAACAAAGTTCATAAAATGCATTAAAGTAATCCCATGACGCAGCAGTTTTCGTTTGCCCGAAAAATTCTAAGCCAGCAACAAATAAAACCATAAGAATTAATAGCAGCCATAAAATAACACAAAATACAAGCTGGCATGTAAAAATGTATGCAACGCATTTACATAAGTAATTCTACATAAATTTTAAATTCCAAAGCGACTGTAACAAAAAATTTTAGTGCCTATAACAGTAATAAGAAGACAAGTTTTAAATTTTTGGCGAAAGACAAAAAAATTCTCACTTTTAACAGTGACTGAGGCTAAATACACAAAGGACATACGTACTTACTTGCATATGCACATTAGACCGAAAGCTAAAAACAATTTTGTTTTGCCGGGCGGAAAAATATGCATTTTAGTCTAAAAATGTGCTTTGCAAAATTTGGTTCGAATATGAGAGCTTTAAGTACTTGCACGTTGCATTTGAAAATTTAGAAAACCATATTCAGGGAAAAATATTGTATACAAAAAAAAATTAAAATCATGCACTGTACACTAGACTGGGTCGAAAAAAAAAGTTGCTAATGTCCGCCCCTAAATTTAAAGATTATGTTGAGAGGGTTCTGGAAAATTTTTTTTTTTTTTTTTTAACCCTCCGAAATACAGCCGAAATGGTTTTTTCGTTGTAACTTGGTTATTTGACGGCCGATTTTTAAAATTGATATGTCATTATTTTTGTCTTGAGAAGCTTCACTTTTCGTTCTTATGTCTTTTTAAGCTTTGAAGTCGCGTTCGCATGATAAGGGCAGAAACAAAATTTTACCCCCCCTAAAGTATATTTTTTTCCTTACCAAACGAAAGTACTTAAAAATTCAAGAAAATGTTGCCTTCAAACTATATTACTAAAATAATAAAC
>NW_016165123.1:8298-22826 GCF_001687245.7 Rhagoletis zephyria | reverse complement strand
TAGTATTTTCATTCCACAGCGATGAGGTTGCCGCCTGGAATGGGTCGCTTAAATATGCGCTATCAAGCCACCGTCCAAGCTTAGACAACTAAGGCCCAATTTCAGATGGTCTATTTAAGTAGAGATTGTTAATTAACTTCAAAAATTCATTTTCAGGCAATACATTTAATCTGCCAATATTTGCTATTTAAATATTGGAAATGCAATCTTGTGTTTGTACCAAATGACCAACATTGATAGATAGGTTGTCAGCTATTCAGCACGAAATTTAAATAAACAAAGAAATGCAACAACAATTTCAATGAACAAGTAACAGTGTTGCCACTTGTTTGGCATATTTAAATAAGGTTGATCTGAAATCCAGCGAAAGCTAAAATGAAGTTTAAATAACAATTCAAAATTGAACTTAAGTGCCGTTTAAATATTTGTCTGAAATTGGCCCTAAGAGCCGGTTTTCAATTGTCAGGTAAAATATCAGACAGCTATCTAATGAAGAACATTATTCGACGGTTTATTCTAAATAAATCCTTCAAGTTTTTCAATCACCTTTTAACTGGCGGATGGTTATTCCAGTGCATTTTTGAAAAAGTGGCAACGTGATAAGTTGTCAAAAAAATTCAGAGCGAAATCAAGTTATTGACAATACCTTATGATAGAAAAGGACAACTAGTGCGTTGCTCAGTTTGATTGTCATAAAATATAAGCTATGAATGTTTACGTACTAGTTTATGATAGCTCGTAAAATTTTTTATAAATTATCATATTTTGGCGTTTAGGATTATTTAGTAAACCTCGACTATAAAAACCCAATATAGTCACCCAATATTAGTGTGAGTTGCACCAGCAACATGCGATTAGCTGATTTCCTTGTTGCAAGTTAAAATTTTTCCAGTAAAAATTTCAAACTTCCCATTCAAGGGAACTGTCATTTTGCTTTCCCATTTCCCTCTACTTTGGGAGATATTTGGATACATGAACACCAATCGTTTGCTACATGTATGTGCATGTAAAAATAAACATCCAGTAACTTAATCGCTCTCGATGAGAGAGCTATCTTTAAAAGTACAAAAGTTGAAAGCTTACAAGTGGTTATTAGTTTTATGATATTTTAGTGAAAAAGTTTTATTTAGGAAATTTTAACTTTAGAATTCCAAAAGTGTATTATTTTGCTTGAGTAAACTGCAAGAAGCAATACGTAAATAGCTGTTTTTTTTTACTGGAAAATTATTACAAGTAAGAATTTATCCAATAAAATCTTGAACTTTACTCTCAAAAATTTTCTCTCTCTCACTTCTCCTACTTTGCCAATTTCTTGCATGTTTTTGCGCACAAAAACACTAAAAGATGCTAATTTTTAACAATTGTTACGAACTATCTGAAACTAGTACGTAAGCTTTACGGAGTTTATTTCCGAACTATAGAAGCGTCAAAACTATGTGCCAATACTGTCCGATCTTTATCTGGCGAACGAATCGTCGAATACATTTATTCCTCTGTTAGGTTAATTATTCTATATATAATTGCTATATGAAAAATACACAAACCTTTTATTTGTCCCGTTTTAAGATATTCAAAAAAATTTACGGTAACTCACGTTACTTGCGAATTATAAGTCTTAAAATTATAATCTGCTTGGAAAATATTATATAGCATGATAAGAAATTTGAAGACCTTTAAGGTGGTGGGAAGCTTTTTACCTTCAGATACATACCTAAAATCTCCAGTTCATTTTCGGAAACAACACGGAAAGCATTTTTTCCACCTTTCCGGGTATATTTTGAAAAATATATATTTAAATAACGACCGGTCTAATGTACATACACACATATGTACACGCGTGTTTCTATATGTACATGTGTAGCTCTTTTATTATCTACATATTACAATGTGTTCGTTTTATTTTATTTTTTTTTTATATTAGACTCAGCGGTCTCATAGTCATAAACAACCTGCATACATATATATGTCTATGAACAAAAAAAAATTGCTGAACATACTGATTTACCCTCGTTTAATATACTAAAAATTGTATATGCTTACATACATACATATCTATGTTGCTTTACTTGCGTTATACTTAGTTAGCTGTCCAAAGATGCGTAGAAAGTAAAAGTTATAAACTTTTTTAGATTTTAATATAAGCAGCACTTGGTATGAGAATAGAAAGCATACTATCAATGAGAGTAAATCAATTTCAAATTCCTTTAATAACTCTTGTGCTAGCAAACCCACTGAAATTAATTTTATGAAATATTTAATACATTGGAATCGCTATAATTTTTATCCTATTAAATCGAAACTCCGAAGCATAGAATTATGTTCAAGAGAGGGCCCTGAACTTACTCAATGCTAGAAGTACTTTACCGACTGTAAAACGAACGGAATACTTCACCCGCCAATAACAAAAAGCATAAAATAAATTGTAAAATTTAGTATAATTTTGGGCTCTTATAAGTTACTGCCTAATTAGCTCGCAAGGCGTAAGACTACTGGGTCATAAGTGTCGTTGTAAGATCATAATAGAAGAAGAAAATATGCCACACTTCTTAGCACACTATCCACCACTAATCAAAAGAAGATAACGCATTTTAGGCTAACCATTTTAGCAAAGCCTTGAAGAGATCTCACACGGCTAAGTTCATAGCGTCAGCAAAATGGCTCTTCCCGATGGTCTCCTAACTGAACTATTCTTGGCCTAAATGTGGGAAGAAATGTGTTCTCGAGTAATTTCAATCTAACCTGAGACATTTTTAATTTGCAAAACTAATGTTTTTGAACATTACTTTCGCATTGGCTGGCGCGAAAATGCTTTTGAGTAGCAGTGAAATTAGTCTTAAATAAAAATATATTTGGAATTTTTAATCAAAGAAACCTGGTGAATAATATTTTCATTTTTCGAAATTACACTGTTTTCAAGAAAAATAAAAACCCACAACCCTTACTCAACTTGGAGGCGGCTTAAAATATAATCCACCATTCATAAAAGGAGGGACAATTTTAACCTATACCAAGCTTTAAAGAGTTAAAGAAAAAGCAAATTTTGCTAATTTGCGTTATGTTTTTTTAATAACAAAAAGAACATTATTCATGAATTTTTGGGTTTTTAAACGTTTTTTCATGATTTTATCGCGACTTTTCGTGATTTATTTGGAGCTTTTAAATTTGTCTAATTTCTTTGGCATTTCACTTTCGTTTTAGAAATGTGGTTCTTATTTTAATGCTAAACGGAAGAATTAAAAAGAATGGCACTTTCTTTGGCGCTTTTAATATTATATTTAGCACATTTTTGCACTTTTCTGTCCTCAAGCATCCTTAGGATAGTCGCCAGCTCATTAAACACTTTTTTTCATGAAATTTAAATTTTCAAAATATATCTATTTGCTGAAAAATTATTCCTGAAAGTGTATAAATGTAACTAAAAAGTAATAAGTAGATATATATTTTTGTTTTTGTGTACATTTTTTATAGTGGGTGTAGAACCACCCCTTCGGTACCATATCTACTTTTGGAATCATATAAAAAATCTTTGCTTTTAAAAATGGCCTTAAAATGAATTCCTCTGAGCCCAGCCATAACTATATTTAAAACCATGTTTATGCCCCTTTACAAAGGAAGGGTGCTATAGGAAAAGTTTCATACACTAAATACTCCTTTGAAATGCTTATGAAAATAACAAAAAATTTCCCGACAAAGTTATTTGGTTACATTCTACATGAACCTAAAACGGTGAGCTTGTACCGTATTTGCTATTGCGTCACTATTTCGCACCACATTTTGCGTCCCCCTTTTCTTCTTTGGAATTTCGTCTTTGCGCACTCATTCTCTCACTTTTGTGGCGTCACACGCGATTACTCTCAAATTGATTGGCACAATCTTCTATTCTATAATTCTTGCCTTTCAGGATGGCACAAATAACGCCGGAAAAATTAAACTTATCTTTGAGTCGTAGATTCTGGATTCTGTTTTTCTAGATCCGGTCATTTTCCCAAAATATTTTCATTTTTATAAAAAAATAAATTCAAGCTTTAACAGGGAAAAAGTTCAAAAAAACAGATTTTGTGTAATTTTTTTCATTTCAATTAAAGCCTGCTTTTTGCAAAAAAGGTAAGTGCACCTGGGCAACACTAGAGAAGTGAAACTTACGTTATAATATACATACATATTTATGTACATATGTATGCTTAAGGATATATTTTTTGCATTTTCTTCTATCTAAATCTCTACCTCTGCCCTGTTCGTTCTAATTGCATTTATGTTATTCTGTTTTCCTTTATCTTTGTACTCTATCGATAACAAAATCGATAGTAACATCCATCAAAATATCGATAACAAAACCGATATAAATATCGATCAAATATTCGATAAAAATTTCGATAGCAAATTATCGATAAAATATATCAATAACAAAATTGCTAAAAATATCGATATATATATAGATTACAATATCGATAACAAAATCGATAAAAAATTTTTAAATTTACCTTTAGGCATCTTTGATTTTGTTTTTATTTTTGCCTTTACCTTTGTCCTTTTCTTTATCTTTTTCTTTGTATGTGCATACAATTAAGACGTACTTGTTTCAGCCCCAACCGTTTCTGAGTGCATTTTGCCAATTTACTCCCAACCAACCAACCGCCGCTAAAGAAGCTTCACTTCACAGAGACGAAGAAACTCAATGGATGAACAAAAACGTCAAAGGAAAATCCGTCCTGATTTTTTCGGATGAAATATGAGCGGGAAATATTGTTACTCATACGCCATGTAAATAGCCATACTCGTGCACATGGCGTATGAGTAACATTTTCTACGTTAAAGTCTGATTTTTTTCATTCATAAATGCGTTAGCTGGACAAGAACAAGAAGGCAAAAACATGCCTTGTTACAGAGTTGAGTGTAACATCAAACACATTTTGCACCGGAGGAAGGCAACATTTTTTTGAAGAAACGATATCACCATAAGTTTAAGTGTCTGGGCGATTTTTGTATCATTTTAGCGTTCCTACAGTGTAGTCACACGTTTAACTGTTGATCACTGGCAAACGTCAATATTAGTCGAGCATAATTTCAATGGCTGCAAGTGCCAAGTAAGTCAAACGCTAGCCCAGAGCGAGTAAACATAAATACGGCCACAAACATGCATGCATACATACATATGTAGCTTATTTATGCACACGTGCTTTCCGTATCAGCATAATATTGCGGTTACAATTGTTTGTAATGCATTGGAATGTGCGCTGGCATACAGCCAATGTAGGCAGATAAATAGCAACCGCCAGCAAGCAAGCCAGGCAGCAATCAACAACCGGTCCGTCTATGAACAAACATCTGCGTTCGCAAGATCCTGTCAACTCAACTACATACATTTGCTTGCCAGCTAAACTCAACTCAACAAACTTGTTGGTTCACATTTTTTTTTTTTTTTTTTTTTTTTTTTTTATAAGTGCCATTGTGTTATGGGAGTCATTTAAATAACCGCGTTGAGCCGACGTGGATTTGATTAACCGCCACTTTGATTGCGAATGCTTTCTATGTCTTTGTATGCATATTGCAAAAATGTTTAACGTATGTAGGTGTTTGTTTATTTGTGTTCACATGGCACAAGTTCAGTCACTCATTTAACTGCTTATCGACCTGCCCACCTCTGCCTAGTTTTGCTTCCACGCGCGGATTAATTTGCATTTATTTACTGAATCCGACAATATTTAATATACAAAACGAAATTAACAATGTCGTTGACACTTTGGCATTTTGCACTTTTCCACAAGCGTGTGTATGTATGAGTATGCTCGTGCACAATACCACGAAAGTTTATTTATTTTGCTGTCAGAGGTTTTTTTTTGTGCGGCTTCACACGTGCTGGCGCCGCACAGAGGAGTATTTGCATAATAAAACCGTTCAGAAGTACATTGTATGTTTTTCTGCTAAGTAATAAAAGAAAATACGCAACTTAATCATCATTAGGCGTTTTACGAGAAAAAAGACGAATTAAATTTATTTTAGAAAAAAATAGGAAAAATCACCGATGCATCGAGTTTTTCTAACAGATCACATTCAATCTTTACGGAATTTTTTCATAAATGAAAGTAAGATGTACAACGATTTAATTATTTGACTTCGACTTTCTTTATAACTAGACGCCGAACATTTCTGTTTCCCTTTTGAAGAATCTTACATTTTGACATTAAATAGCAGAAGAAGAGGACATACGGCGATACGGTTTTATACGAGAATTTTCTAGCCAAGGATCCAGTGTTTGTACCTATGAAAAAATTTTACCCGACAAGGCCCACAAATAAACAAAACTACTGTTTTTTGAAAATTTTACAAAAAATAAATTTCACAAAGAGCCTCATTTGAAACTATCAAAAAGAGTATAACAACAAAAGCAAATCACGAAAATGTGATTTAAAATTATAGTGCACACTTTTTCTTTAATGTGTATCAGTGTTTTTAAGATTGGTCCACAAAAAACATAATAAAGAAAGAATCTGCCTGCATTTGCCTTATGGCCCAGAAACCCAAAAAAAATTCATAGAAAGGACTCCGATCTCTTTTACGTACGAAAAATAAAGCAGAAGTGTGGATACATAGTTATGTGTGGGCGGTATCACGACCATTTTCCAAAATTCCATAATAATATTACTACTTTTCAAGGGATTGTTGTTAGTATCAATTTTGACTAAATTAGCGTCCTTAAATTTCGAAATATCGAAGTTGCAAGCATTTCTGAAATTTGCCGTTATAAGAAAAGTGGGCGTACTTTTTAGTCTGATTTCAATCATTTTCAACGCCTTGCTTTTGTGTGGCAAGCGCAATAATCAAACCGAGTTTGGTACAAATTTATCGAACGGTTACCGAGATGCACATATGTGGTCATAAGTGGGCGGTGCCACGCCCGTATTTTTTGCAAAGGAATTATTGCAAGCATCAATTTGAATAAATTACTTATTTATCGAAGATTTCGTATTTCTCTTAATCAACGTTATATGGGATGTGGACGTGGTTTTTGTCCGATTTTAAAAACTTTCGGCTGTTTTGTATGTTCTACCAAGCCCAACAACTGTGCCAAGTTTGGGTGAAATTGGTGGAACAGTTACCAAGATACACGCATGTAATCATAAGTGGGCGTGGCTACGCCCATTTTCCAAAAATTTATAATATTCTTGTTTTTGTCTAAAAATCACTGTAAACATCAATTTTGAGTGAATTAGCTTTAGTAGTTACTAAAATATCGTAGTTTTCGCATTTCCGAAAACTACCATTATATGGGAGGTAGGCGTGGTTATTGTCCGATTTTGCCCATTTCCAATACCGTCGGTTCTACGCCGAAGAAGTACACATACCAAGTTTCGTTAAAATAACTCAATTTTTACTCGAGCTATCGTGCGCACAGACGGACGGAGAGACAGTCACCGCTTAATCGACTTCTCTATTCATTCTGAGCATTTATGTATACACACATTTGACCATATCTATCTCGATTCGTTTTGGCTGTTACAAACAACTGGTATGTGAAGAAAGTCATACTACCCTTGTGCACAAGTGCGCTCGGGTATAAAAAGTTAAAATAGCAACTCGTGCTGATATATCCGTAGTTGTGTCGGTAACGTATACGCCCCGTAGCATCATACTCAGTCAACTAGCATGTTTACTTGCACGCCTTAACTTATTATTATTATAAGTAATAAAATATTAGATTGGAATATTTTTCTACAGTATTCTTCAAGAATATATCGTCGGTGATACTGCAAAACAGTCTATGTCTATTAGATGGTCTCTTACTTGCACCGGCATGCATCTGCAAATCATTACACCCTAATAAAGGAATGACAAAACTGTATACCTTTGGCTGATGAAGATGAACAATTGCCAGAAGTGATCAGATACAGATAACAGTATCACCGATGATATATAAAAATTTCTTCAAATTTGATAATTTCAGAATGAATTTCGAGTGTGCCAATAAAAATTGTAAAATTGGAATTTTCAGCTTATAATCAAGACATTTTTTTCATTCGGTAGCACACAAGTTTTATTACTCTAAATTATTTCGTTTTAGCGAGAAGAGCATTTTCGCCGCTTAATGTTGACATTCTGAAGTATCGTAAACTTTAAAAAAAAGGGTAAATTTCAAAAACTACAAAACAACTGCAACATCTATTCTGCATGCTGCGCTCTTTTTTATTTGGTGGCACTCTCCTGAAACTACACAGATATGCTGTATTTGATGCCAACTTTCATTACCTCTAATATTAGCATTCTATTTTAAAACTTCCCAAAATTATTAAAAAAACAACAACTATGATTTTTTCGAGTGAAAATAAAAAAATTAGCAATTTTGGTACTTCTTCGCCTAAATAAACGTTTTACAATTTTTCAAATACTTGATTTATTTTTTATTGTGCTTGTTTTTGGAACTTCTTTTATTGAAATGCAAGAAGAATGCTTTAACGTTTTTTTTCTGCCGAGGGAAGAGAATGCCACTAAAAAACAACTCTTGCTATATGCCTATATACATAGCTTGAGAAATAATGTGTCCAAAGGGACTCTTTTGATAAATCTGACTTCTGGCCATTTTCATTACACAAATACTCCCATGCGCGTCGGTTCATTTGAAACGTAGAGTATAAATATTTCATTGTGCCACCACACACGTACTGAGTAAATAATTTGTTTTCGAAACGTGAGTTCACTTACTATGCTGTGTGTGAGAATATGAAAGAGTCTTTCATAAATATGAGTTAATAATAAAATGGTTACAATATTTTCTGTATGAATAGCAAACATCTCTTGGCACTCTCCTATAGCCGTAACCTATAAGTGTGTTCTTAAATGCTCATTTGAATCAATTTTTTTTTTTTTTTTTTAATTAGTAATACTGAAGATGTATGTATTAATACTGGAAGCACTCTGCATGTAGTGATGTTCGGAAATACTTTGGAGCTTTTCTGTAAAAGCTTATGAAGGAAAGGCCTTGAAAAAATAGCTTCTAACTTCTAACCGCTACACCACAGCGGCATTTTTGAATATTAGACAGTTTTCATTACCTCTTATACATCGTTCGCCAGCGAATCATTCGGCCAAGAAACTCGCCGCCTGTCCTAATGATACGGGGCAGTTTGTGTGCAGGTTCTACGGTCACAGTTGTATAGCGTCAACACTATTTGGAGTTATTGACTTCATAATACCGGACCTGCACTTCGAGATAACTTTCGCAGCCACTATAGAGGCCAAAGCAAAGATAAGAGGAGAGTTGGCCTAGCTGACAAGAATGCAGGCGCGACAGTTTTTTGCGCGAAGCTCGATCTTAGGAAGTCCTTTAAGCTGCAGACTACAGTTTTACATGCACGATAAGACATTATAGCCGATGCTCAAAAGACTGATACCCGGCTAGTTCGCGCATCGATAGGGGACTCATGGGTTCGTTATCCTCCAAATTGTTGCTAGTGCTGCCATTCATCAGTTTTGCCTCCATAATTCACAGATACTCTGCAGATCTACCAAAAGGTGACCGTTGCCCAAAGGCTCGTCCCGGTCGTAATACTTTCCGCACTTCGTCGAAACTTCCGGAAAAATGCTCGGATGTTTTTTTTCACAACCAGCATCTCAAGCTCTTGGCACTAACGTAGTTATTTCGGCCTCCCTCTTCTCATTTCTTATGATATATCTCCCCTCCCTTTTCAACCTTCCATAACGCTCTCGGTCGACTCGCGTTGCACCTGAGCACAGTGGGGGCTTGTACTTCTCTTCTCTTACTTACTTCTCTGTGGCGACTTTACAGTTCTCGTCGTACCAATAGTTTCCGTGTGCTCGTTCAAATCCAAATACAAATTAGAAAATTTCTCTTAAATTCATTCTCTTGCACCGTTTTTTTTTAAATATTGTTAAGTTGATCTATAAAGGTATGGCGTTCGAGTATAATATTTCCTCCGAATTAGGCTTGGGTAGTTCTCGAACTAAATAAACTAACTAAACTTTGTAGGTAATATATATGCTAGTAATATGAGTGGAAGATCGACCTCTCTCAACACCCAGTTCGAAAATGCTCTATATTAGAAAACTTTTCAAGAACACCCTATTTTAGAATTTGGTTAAAAAATGCCCTATCTCAGCTGAAGATATATTGAAAATATGTATGTTGAGATAGGGCATTTTCGAACTCGCTGCCGCGATAGGTCAATCTTGCCCTCAGTTGTGGATATTTAAATATACTCGTCCATTGAACTAAATGAACTATGTGAACTAAAGAACTAGTTCACTAAGGCGAACGAACAGCAACTTAACGGTTCACTCAAAAGAACTAAAGTGCCCAACTCTACTCTGAAGAGTGGATGGTTGTGATCTCTCTCTTCTGCATGACAAAAATGCTTTTAAAAGCTTGCCACTGTCTGCCAAGAGCTTATTGCTAAGTTTTGACTTTTTTTTATATAGTCTTTCCGATCTTAGCCACGCACTTCCCAAACAGAATTACGGGTACAACGCAAATTAGTCACATTTTATTGCAACAATTTTCATTACCACTTTTGAATCCTAGCAGTCTAGCAATTTTAGCCACTTCGTGCTTTTAATAAATAGTACTTAAATTCCTTTTAAATATATTTCATATAGAAACCTTGTAATCCAATCACATATCCAATTAAATGGCAATTTCTACTGTAGCCATGTCAACCGCAGCAATGACAGCATGTCAATCGAAATATTCGTAGCTAGTAATTTTTCACTGCCATAACTCACAAGCCATACATCACAATTGTGCCTTTCATCCTCCTACCCATGCGCACGTACACATTTTCATACTGGCATAAATACTGGCTTTTGTGTGTGCTTACGTATTAAATAATTTTGAAACCAACTGCCAACAGAGATTTATGACTTCATCGATCGAGTTCAATGTCCTGTGCGTCGATGAAACGTGACCATTGGCAGGCATTTGTTGCTGAATATTGTTGACAACATGGCTTTTGCGGTTATAACAAACACAATGCAAATTTTATGCGGTACGTTGGACTATTTGCATACAAAACTATTTTAAGAATGCACACGAATGTAATGTTGATCAAATGAAATTTAATTTTGCAAGCTGTATCGGAATTTCTCTTTTACGACGAGCTCAACATACATACATATGTTTTGTATACAAAATTGCCTGCATAGCACAAATGTACATTTCATACGACTCTCTGTTGCCGCCACCTCCGGGGAAGGCTGCTAGTCTTGTGGAATAATGCTACAACCGGATCGTCAGTTTGATCCATGATGACCAGAATAAAATCTGAGCAGCAGCAAATATTCTGTCAAGTGGACTGAGTATATCTTGAATGTGGGACCTAAGCCAACATTTGTTACGCCCAGAAGACAGGAAGTGAATGATCATACGCGATCTAACTCTCGGTTAGTGTGGCCAGCCTTAAACTGGAGAGTCCTGAGGCAATATTCGCTAGCGGGCCGCATATACATCGAGTTTCAACTTGACGAGGACGCAATTTGTTTCTCGCCAATGCGAAACTTGAAAAAAAAAACGGACTGGCCATGTTTTAGGGAGGGACCGCGACGCTACCTAGGATATGACCCACTCAAACTATTGATGAGTCAGTGATTTATTTAAACGCTGCCCTGCGTGTCAGTGTGGATAAGGCTTTTCCGTCTCATACACCTCTTAGCCGTACGCCAGCTCCCTGGTGGAGTCGAGAAAACTTCTAAACTAACGCTATCGCCGCACGCAAAGATGGCTCCTTTTAAAGAGTACTGCAGCCGGATTGAAGCCCGGAGTCAAACAACTGGGCTGGTAAAAGTTCTGAATAAGGATCAAACCACAAAGTTGAGTTTACTCAAAAAGGCTCCTTAACGGAGACTCGGGTTGAGACTCCCTCTGTTATTCTATAGACTCACTTCCTGGAAATCAGGTGATGGTTACGCCTTCCTCTACCTCGACTGGAGAGGAGGGTAATTCGAAAACCACTGTATCAAGGTGCATTTGATTTTTTGCTAGAACTGTAGCGAATGAAGATGCCATAAGGTAAGCTATTGAGTCTTTTGACAGCTTCAAATCGCCCGGTCCGGGTGGCATCCTACCTATTGTACTTAAAGAAGATGTTACGCTTTTGCTGGCGACCTTAAAAAAGATTTCCACAGGAGTAAAATTTTCATTACCAAAGGAACTATTAACACAAAAACTTACATCAGAGAGTGCTTACAAAAGATACTTCAGCCATTTTTACATCGTCTGATTTTGTGACATGGTCATTATATAGTAAAGGTGCTCTTAGGTGGTACGAAAAAAATGATGTCATTTTTTGGGCCTAGAGTATTGGGCTCTAGTAAAAAAATAAAGAGAGGACAAAACATACATCTAGGGATGTCAAAGAATATCGACGTAAGTAACATGCTGCCAGTCAGAAGATGCACGAGGTTGCCGGCAATGTTCTTATGGAACATATTCCAGAAAAAGTCAAAAAAATTACATTTTAAAACTAGTTTTTTAGTTTGTTCTTTCGCAAATAATAATCTTTTTGCAAATCGAAGAAATGGTTATATGGCTAAATTAAGGATGGGGTTAGGTATGTATACAAAGAAGCGAAAAACTGTCTCACGCCCGCATACACCCTAAATGCGATCTTGCATCGGCATGCGCTTGATCAAATTGCTCGGTGTGGCCGGTATTGCAGCAGTAAGACTCAAAGAAGTCAGTTAATGGAATAAAGGAATCAGTGGTCATTCAGATATCTTGGGCACATCAACAGGTTACGTCTTTATCAACGTTTGTCATCCCAGAGGCTGCATGGAATCTCGCTTAGAGGCCTACAGAAAACAAACAAGACTTTGACTTATGAGGAAGTAAGGCAGCGCTCAAAGCTTTACACTCACTCATACATTCTAATCCAGATAGTCTACATTTATACAATCTAATTAAAATAAATTATTTTTTTATCCTTGCGAAAAACGGGCGCTGCGATCACGCAATGTACGGGAAAGCTTGACAGAGATCTCGCAAGTGAAAACAAGACCATCTGTAAAGCTCATGACATATAAAGGGGTTAGTATTCCATATCGACACCTGGAAGTTAACAAGTAGCAGCAGGCATCTCTGCGCGTTCAGCTACATCCAGACGTGTAAATGTGCTTTCGAATGTTCAGCTTAAATTGTGTGCAAGCAGCAAGTCGATTGTCCGACTCTGCATTTGATTTTAACTACTTTAAAATTAATTTGGCCTAAAGCACTTCAAAGTCAGTATGTTTCTTTTGCAGATGTCTTTTCAACCAACTTAAAATTACTTAGCATTAAATGCTGAAATAGTTAATTGCCCAAAGTTAGGTGATTTTTCAAGTAATATTGAATTATGTTTTTACAAAGGTATCAAAAGCGTAAGCATTTGCTTTTTATCACGAAGGGTGCTAGGTGATTATATATCAATTTTAAATTACTTTTTCTGAGGTAATTTGTTGAGCTATGCCATACTGGGTACATAGGGTAATGCTTTGCACAATTTACAAGCTTTAATTGAAACCACTACAACCTGTAGCCTAAAAATGGTTACTACTCGTAAGTAGGAAGGCGGTTGATAGAAGCGAAGTAAGCAGCGTGAAGTTCAGGATGTATGACACAGCCTTAGCTTATTGTCAGCCTTAACGAATGCGTTCCCATTGGCTGTCAGTAAAGGAGGGCAACGATAATTATGTAAATTGCATGTAATTTGTGCAGCACTCGTAGCAAGGTAATTCACACCTCGCTGCTTTGTATTTATTCAGATACGTGCTTGAGAGTATAAATATGTATGTATATTAGGGTGCTCATCGAAAATTTTTCTTTTTGAAATTTCAAGATCCTTCCCCCTAACTTACTACCTTTTTATGAGAAATCTGATTGCCTATTTTTTTACATTTTTTAAAAATCATTTAGAGGTCGCGACTTGTCATTTTAGGTCAGAAACTACGGGTTTGTAGACTTATCAGTTTTTGCATGACTATTTTTCATTCAATTTTAAAGATCGACGTTTAATGATATATTGTCAGACTTGGATTTCTGGGAGTTTTTATCGGGCAAATAAAAAAAAATATTTTTTTCTTAATTTCTTAAATTTTTTTCAGCCCGTGATTTTTAATCGATTTCAAAAATTTTCAAGATGGTGCTTAAGGAGCCTAAGGGCAATGTGTATACCAAATTTGGTCGAGATCGGTCAACTAGTTTTTAAGATGCACATATATGATATAAATAGGCGGTGTCACCCCCATTTTCCTGAAAATTAAAAAAAAAAACAATTTTTTGCTAAAGCGCAGTTGTGTAAATCAATTTCGAATAAATATTGATGAACTCCTTAGCCACGCTGTTCAAAAAATCTGAAATCCGGTACCTATATAAATTCCAGGCTGTATTTAAGAAAACATGCCTAACTTCGACAATTTTTATGCGCTTGCAATAGATAAGGTATCAGTTTATTTGAAAATAAATTTAATTTTAGATAGTACTACATATTTTGAAATTGTGGAAATTAGCAATGGGCAAAATTTAAGAAATTTAAAAAAAAATATAT